>NW_026691449.1:0-99441 GCF_020826845.1 Diceros bicornis minor
CGGAGCCGTGGCCTGGGCACTAGGAAGGCCGGGCCTCCCCGACTCCCGGGAGGAGGGGCTAGCCCAGTTGCGCCCTGGCCCCCAAACCCTCTGGTGCCATCTGCCTGTCTCGGCACTTCTGACTCCACAGAGCCTTTCCTACATCTGGGCTGCCTGCCGTGGCAAAGTGCAGGCGTGGGGTGAGGCCATGGCTTTGTCTTTCCAGGAAAAAATGAGCCGCTGGCCGAAGCAGCAGGCCCAGGCAGAGCCTTGAGCTTGAAGCCCAGTAGATCTGTGGCCCTCAGTGCCAGAGCCATGCTTTCAAGGCAGGGAAGCGGCCTGCAAGCTGAGTGGGAGTGGGGGAGGGGAGGGAGACAGCTGAAGCCGAGTCCAGAAGGGCGGCGATGGAAGAGCTGCAGCTGGGTCAGAGCCTGGAGGGAGGGCGGGGCCTTCACTGAGGACCCCCCCCCCAGGCCAGCCCTAGGCCCCGGCTCGCGCATGCGCCCTTGGCCTGTGCGGTGTGTGGGGGGTTGAACCCAAGCCCGCAGGACTCCCGGAGCGGCCAGAGAAAGAAGGGCCCAAGGAGAGGTAGGCGAGGTGGGCAGGGGGCGCCACCTTGCTCTCCTCAGCTCCCTGAGGGAGACAGAGAGAGACAGAGACAGAGAGAGAGATCCCTGACCTCTGAGTCTCTGCCTCCACCGCTGGCTGGTGCCAACTCACGCGCCATCCCACTTCCAGCCATCACCCCCACGCCTGCCCCGGAGCCAGCCCCACCACAGAGAGGCCGGTGGGTTCCTGCTCACCTCTGTGCCGTCCCTTCCCGACCTGACCCCAGTGCAGGGGATATGCTTCAGACAAGTCTTTCCATGTCCCTCTGCATGACAATAGACTTCCTCCCCTCTCCCATTCCACAGGCCCACCCGGGACATCCACCTTTGTCATTAGCTCAGGAGAGGATGCAAGATGAGAATCTCTGCTATTGTGTGGGGAGACTCAGTTTCCCGGGTTTCCCCCATGGACACATGTTCTTCAGCTGGGTCTGATTTTCTCCAGACAAGCTGTCTTGGGAAGGATTTGGCCAGCCCTAAGAACCTGAAGGGAAAGGGCGGAGGGGGGTTCTCTCTCTGCCCCCGACAGCCCCGAGCTGGGTCGGTCCCTCAGACCTGGCCAGGGGCAGCCCATCCCCCGGCGCCCTTCCCCGGGGCATCCAAGGGCAGGCTCGGCGCCAGCCCCACCCCGCTCGCCACTGCCCGACCATCGTCCTCCCTCGGGGGGCCTGGGCAGGACAGGGACCCGGCTGTGGGAGGCCTCCAGATCTCAGGCCTGGCACACCGTTTAGCAGGCTGCTTCCTCCTCTGACGGGGGCCCAGCACACGCCCCAGGAGACTTGGCAGCCGCCCCCAGGGCTCTAGCCTCTGGAACTCGTCCCCTTGGAAGGGGCCTGGCCCAGGTGCCAGGTTCGGCTGGTCGGCCAGCCTCCTTTGGAGAAAGCAGGCAAGCCGAGCCAGGCTTGCAGTGGCCCTGGCGTGACACCTGCCACCTCAGGCAGAGGGCCTCCCGCGTGCCCTCCATGGCGGGTTTCTCCCCGGAGCCGTGGCCTGGGCACTAGAAAGGCCCAGCCTCCTTGACTCCCGGGAGGAGGGGCTAGCCCAGTTGCGCCCTGGCCCCCAAACCCTCTGGTGCCATCTGCCTGTCTCGGCACTTCTGACTCCACAGAGCCTTTCCTACATCTGGGCTGCCTGCCGTGGCAAAGTGCAGGCGTGGGGTGAGGCCATGGCTTTGTCTTTCCAGGAAAAAATGAGCCGCTGGCCGAAGCAGCAGGCCCAGGCAGAGCCTTGAGCTTGAAGCCCAGTAGATCTGTGGCCCTCAGTGCCAGAGCCATGCTTTCAAGGCAGGGAAGCGGCCTCCAAGCTGAGTGGGAGTGGGGGAGGGGAGGGAGACAGCTGAAGCCGAGTCCAGAAGGGCGGCGATGGAAGAGCTGCAGCTGGGTCAGAGCCTGGAGGGAGGGCGGGGCCTTCACTGAGGACCCCCCCCCAGGCCAGCCCTAGGCCCCGGCTCGCGCATGCGCCCTTGGCCTGTGCGGTGTGTGGGGGGTTGAACCCAAGCCCGCAGGACTCCCGGAGCGGCCAGAGAAAGAAGGGCCCAAGGAGAGGTAGGCGAGGTGGGCAGGGGGCGCCACCTTGCTCTCCTCAGCTCCCTGAGGGAGACAGAGAGAGACAGAGACAGAGAGAGAGATCCCTGACCTCTGAGTCTCTGCCTCCACCGCTGGCTGGTGCCAACTCACGCGCCATCCCACTTCCAGCCATCACCCCCACGCCTGCCCCGGGGCCAGCCCCACCACAGAGAGGCCGGTGGGTTCCTGCTCACCTCTGTGCCGTCCCTTCCCGACCTGACCCCAGTGCAGGGGATAAGCTTCAGACAAGTCTTTCCATGTCCCTCTGCATGACAATAGACTTCCTCCCCTCTCCCATTCCACAGGCCCACCCGGGACATCCACCTTTGTCATTAGCTCAGGAGAGGATGCAAGATGAGAATCTCTGCTATTGTGTGGGGAGACTCAGTTTCCCGGGTTTCCCCCATGGACACATGTTCTTCAGCTGGGTCTGATTTTCTCCAGACAAGCTGTCTTGGGAAGGATTTGGCCAGCCCTAAGAACCTGAAGGGAAAGGGCGGAGGGGGGTTCTCTCTCTGCCCCCGACAGCCCCGAGCTGGGTCGGTCCCTCAGACCTGGCCAGGGGCAGCCCATCCCCCGGCGCCCTTCCCCGGGGCATCCAAGGGCAGGCTCGGCGCCAGCCCCACCCCGCTCGCCACTGCCCGACCATCGTCCTCCCTCGGGGGGCCTGGGCAGGACAGGGACCCGGCTGTGGGAGGCCTCCAGATCTCAGGCCTGGCACACCGTTTAGCAGGCTGCTTCCTCCTCTGACGGGGGCCCAGCACACGCCCCAGGAGACTTGGCAGCCGCCCCCAGGGCTCTAGCCTCTGGAACTCGTCCCCTTGGAAGGGGCCTGGCCCAGGTGCCAGGTTCGGCTGGTCGGCCAGCCTCCTTTGGAGAAAGCAGGCAAGCCGAGCCAGGCTTGCAGTGGCCCTGGCGTGACACCTGCCACCTCAGGCAGAGGGCCTCCCGCGTGCCCTCCATGGCGGGTTTCTCCCCGGAGCCGTGGCCTGGGCACTAGAAAGGCCCAGCCTCCTTGACTCCCGGGAGGAGGGGCTAGCCCAGTTGCGCCCTGGCCCCCAAATCCTCTGGTGCCATCTGCCTGTCTCGGCACTTCTGACTCCACAGAGCCTTTCCTACATCTGGGCTGCCTGCCGTGGCAAAGTGCAGGCGTGGGGTGAGGCCATGGCTTTGTCTTTCCAGGAAAAAATGAGCCGCTGGCCGAAGCAGCAGGCCCAGGCAGAGCCTTGAGCTTGAAGCCCAGTAGGTCTGTGGCCCTCAGTGCCAGAGCCATGCTTTCAAGGCAGGGAAGCGGCCTCCAAGCTGAGTGGGAGTGGGGGAGGGGAGGGAGACAGCTGAAGCCGAGTCCAGAAGGGCGGCGATGGAAGAGCTGCAGCTGGGTCAGAGCCTGGAGGGAGGGCGGGGCCTTCACTGAGGACCCCCCCCAGGCCAGCCCTAGGCCCCGGCTCGCGCATGCGCCCTTGGCCTGTGCAGTGTGGGGGGTTGAACCCAAGCCCGCAGGGCTCCCGGAGCGGCCAGAGAAAGAAGGGCCCATGGAGAGGTAGGCGAGGTGGGCAGGGGGCGCCACCTTACTCTCCTCAGCTCCCTGAGGGAGAGAGACAGAGACAGAGACAGAGAGAGAGATCCCTGACCTCTGAGTCTCTGCCTCCACCGCTGGCTGGTGCCAACTCACGCGCCATCCCACTTCCAGCCATCACCCCCACGCCTGCCCCGGGGCCAGCCCCACCACAGAGAGGTCGGTGGGTTCCTGCTCACCTCTGTGCCGTCCCTTCCCGACCTGACCCCAGTGCAGGGGATAAGCTTCAGACAAGTCTTTCCATGTCCCTCTGCATGACAATAGACTTCCTCCCCTCTCCCATTCCACAGGCCCACCCGGGACATCCACCTTTGTCATTAGCTCAGGAGAGGATGCAAGATGAGAATCTCTGCTATTGTGTGGGGAGACTCAGTTTCCCGGGTTTCCCCCATGGACACATGTTCTTCAGCTGGGTCTGATTTTCTCCAGACAAGCTGTCTTGGGAAGGATTTGGCCAGCCCTAAGAACCTGAAGGGAAAGGGCGGAGGGGGGTTCTCTCTCTGCCCCCGACAGCCCCGAGCTGGGTCGGTCCCTCAGACCTGGCCAGGGGCAGCCCATCCCCCGGCGCCCTTCCCCGGGGCATCCAAGGGCAGGCTCGGCGCCAGCCCCACCCCGCTCGCCACTGCCCGACCATCGTCCTCCCTCGGGGGGCCTGGGCAGGACAGGGACCCGGCTGTGGGAGGCCTCCAGATCTCAGGCCTGGCACACCGTTTAGCAGGCTGCTTCCTCCTCTGACGGGGGCCCAGCACACGCCCCAGGAGACTTGGCAGCCGCCCCCAGGGCTCTAGCCTCTGGAACTCGTCCCCTTGGAAGGGGCCTGGCCCAGGTGCCAGGTTCGGCTGGTCGGCCAGCCTCCTTTGGAGAAAGCAGGCAAGCCGAGCCAGGCTTGCAGTGGCCCTGGCGTGACACCTGCCACCTCAGGCAGAGGGCCTCCAGCGTGCCCTCCATGGCGGGTTTCTCCCCGGAGCCGTGGCCTGGGCACTAGAAAGGCCTAGCCTCCTTGACTCCCGGGAGGAGGGGCTAGCCCAGTTGCGCCCTGGCCCCCAAACCCTCTGGTGCCATCTGCCTGTCTCGGCACTTCTGACTCCACAGAGCCTTTCCTACATCTGGGCTGCCTGCCGTGGCAAAGTGCAGGCGTGGGGTGAGGCCATGGCTTTGTCTTTCCAGGAAAAAATGAGCCGCTGGCCGAAGCAGCAGGCCCAGGCAGAGCCTTGAGCTTGAAGCCCAGTAGATCTGTGGCCCTCAGTGCCAGAGCCATGCTTTCAAGGCAGGGAAGCGGCCTGCAAGCTGAGTGGGAGTGGGGGAGGGGAGGGAGACAGCTGAAGCCGAGTCCAGAAGGGCGGCGATGGAAGAGCTGCAGCTGGGTCAGAGCCTGGAGGGAGGGCGGGGCCTTCACTGAGGACCCCCCCCCCAGGCCAGCCCTAGGCCCCGGCTCGCGCATGCGCCCTTGGCCTGTGCGGTGTGTGGGGGGTTGAACCCAAGCCCGCAGGACTCCCGGAGCGGCCAGAGAAAGAAGGGCCCAAGGAGAGGTAGGCGAGGTGGGCAGGGGGCGCCACCTTGCTCTCCTCAGCACCCTGAGGGAGACAGAGAGAGACAGAGACAGAGAGAGAGATCCCTGACCTCTGAGTCTCTGCCTCCACCGCTGGCTGGTGCCAACTCACGCGCCATCCCACTTCCAGCCATCACCCGCACGCCTGCCCCGGGGCCAGCCCCACCACAGAGAGGCCGGTGGGTTCCTGCTCACCTCTGTGCCGTCCCTTCCCGACCTGACCCCAGTGCAGGGGATAAGCTTCAGACAAGTCTTTCCATGTCCCTCTGCATGACAATAGACTTCCTCCCCTCTCCCATTCCACAGGCCCACCCGGGACATCCACCTTTGTCATTAGCTCAGGAGAGGATGCAAGATGAGAATCTCTGCTATTGTGTGGGGAGACTCAGTTTCCCGGGTTTCCCCCATGGACACATGTTCTTCAGCTGGGTCTGATTTTCTCCAGACAAGCTGTCTTGGGAAGGATTTGGCCAGCCCTAAGAACCTGAAGGGAAAGGGCGGAGGGGGGTTCTCTCTCTGCCCCCGACAGCCCCGAGCTGGGTCGGTCCCTCAGACCTGGCCAGGGGCAGCCCATCCCCCGGCGCCCTTCCCCGGGGCATCCAAGGGCAGGCTCGGCGCCAGCCCCACCCCGCTCGCCACTGCCCGACCATCGTCCTCCCTCGGGGGGCCTGGGCAGGACAGGGACCCGGCTGTGGGAGGCCTCCAGATCTCAGGCCTGGCACACCGTTTAGCAGGCTGCTTCCTCCTCTGACGGGGGCCCAGCACACGCCCCAGGAGACTTGGCAGCCGCCCCCAGGGCTCTAGCCTCTGGAACTCGTCCCCTTGGAAGGGGCCTGGCCCAGGTGCCAGGTTCGGCTGGTCGGCCAGCCTCCTTTGGAGAAAGCAGGCAAGCCGAGCCAGGCTTGCAGTGGCCCTGGCGTGACACCTGCCACCTCAGGCAGAGGGCCTCCCGCGTGCCCTCCATGGCGGGTTTCTCCCCGGAGCCGTGGCCTGGGCACTAGGAAGGCTGGGCCTCCCCGACTCCCGGGAGGAGGGGCTAGCCCAGTTGCGCCCTGGCCCCCAAACCCTCTGGTGCCATCTGCCTGTCTCGGCACTTCTGACTCCACAGAGCCTTTCCTACATCTGGGCTGCCTGCCGTGGCAAAGTGCAGGCGTGGGGTGAGGCCATGGCTTTGTCTTTCCAGGAAAAAATGAGCCCCTGGCCGAAGCAGCAGGCCCAGGCAGAGCCTTGAGCTTGAAGCCCAGTAGGTCTGTGGCCCTCAGTGCCAGAGCCATGCTTTCAAGGCAGGGAAGCGGCCTGCAAGCTGAGTGGGAGTGGGGGAGGGGAGGGAGACAGCTGAAGCCCAGTCCAGAAGGGCGGCGATGGAAGAGCTGCAGCTGGGTCAGAGCCTGGAGGGAGGGCGGGGCCTTCACTGAGGACCCCCCCGCCCCCCGAGGCCAGCCCTAGGCCCCGGCGGTCGCGCATGCGCCCTTGGCCTGTGCGGTGTGTGGGGGGTTGAACCCAAGCCTGCAGGGCTCCCGGAGCGGCCAGAGAAAGAAGGGCCCATGGAGAGGTAGGCGAGGTGGGCAGGGGGCGCCACCTTGCTCTCCTCAGCTCCCTGAGGGAGACAGAGAGAGACAGAGACAGAGAGAGAGATCCCTGACCTCTGAGTCTCTGCCTCCACCGCTGGCTGGTGCCAACTCACGCGCCATCCCACTTCCAGCCATCACCCCCACGCCTGCCCCGGGGCCAGCCCCACCACAGAGAGGCCGGTGGGTTCCTGCTCACCTCTGTGCCGTCCCTTCCCGACCTGACCCCAGTGCAGGGGATAAGCTTCAGACAAGTCTTTCCATGTCCCTCTGCATGACAATAGACTTCCTCCCCTCTCCCATTCCACAGGCCCACCCGGGACATCCACCTTTGTCATTAGCTCAGGAGAGGATGCAAGATGAGAATCTCTGCTATTGTGTGGGGAGACTCAGTTTCCCGGGTTTCCCCCATGGACACATGTTCTTCAGCTGGGTCTGATTTTCTCCAGACAAGCTGTCTTGGGAAGGATTTGGCCAGCCCTAAGAACCTGAAGGGAAAGGGCGGAGGGGGGTTCTCTCTCTGCCCCCGACAGCCCCGAGCTGGGTCGGTCCCTCAGACCTGGCCAGGGGCAGCCCATCCCCCGGCGCCCTTCCCCGGGGCATCCAAGGGCAGGCTCGGCGCCAGCCCCACCCCGCTCGCCACTGCCCGACCATCGTCCTCCCTCGGGGGGCCTGGGCAGGACAGGGACCCGGCTGTGGGAGGCCTCCAGATCTCAGGCCTGGCACACCGTTTACCAGGCTGCTTCCTCCTCTGACGGGGGCCCAGCACACGCCCCAGGAGACTTGGCAGCCGCCCCCAGGGCTCTAGCCTCTGGAACTCGTCCCCTTGGAAGGGGCCTGGCCCAGGTGCCAGGTTCGGCTGGTCGGCCAGCCTCCTTTGGAGAAAGCAGGCAAGCCGAGCCAGGCTTGCAGTGGCCCTGGCGTGACACCTGCCACCTCAGGCAGAGGGCCTCCCGCGTGCCCTCCATGGCGGGTTTCTCCCCGGAGCCGTGGCCTGGGCACTAGGAAGGCCGGGCCTCCCCGACTCCCGGGAGGAGGGGCTAGCCCAGTTGCGCCCTGGCCCCCAAACCCTCTGGTGCCATCTGCCTGTCTCGGCACTTCTGACTCCACAGAGCCTTTCCTACATCTGGGCTGCCTGCCGTGGCAAAGTGCAGGCGTGGGGTGAGGCCATGGCTTTGTCTTTCCAGGAAAAAATGAGCCCCTGGCCGAAGCAGCAGGCCCAGGCAGAGCCTTGAGCTTGAAGCCCAGTAGGTCTGTGGCCCTCAGGGCCAGAGCCATGCTTTCAAGGCAGGGAAGCGGCCTGCAAGCTGAGTGGGAGTGGGGGAGGGGAGGGAGACAGCTGAAGCCGAGTCCAGAAGGGCGGCGATGGAAGAGCTGCAGCTGGGTCAGAGCCTGGAGGGAGGGCGGGGCCTTCACTGAGGACCCCCCCGCCCCCCGAGGCCAGCCCTAGGCCCCGGGGGTCGCGCATGCGCCCTTGGCCTGTGCGGTGTGTGGGGGGTTGAACCCAAGCCCGCAGGGCTCCCGGAGCGGCCAGAGAAAGAAGGGCCCATGGAGAGGTAGGCGAGGTGGGCAGGGGGCGCCACCTTGCTCTCCTCAGCTTCCTGAGGGAGACAGAGAGAGACAGAGACAGAGAGAGAGATCCCTGACCTCTGAGTCTCTGCCTCCACCGCTGGCTGGTGCCAACTCACGCGCCATCCCACTTCCAGCCATCACCCCCACGCCTGCCCCGGGGCCAGCCCCACCACAGAGAGGCCGGTTGGTTCCTGCTCACCTCTGTGCCGTCCCTTCCCGACCTGACCCCAGTGCAGGGGATAAGCTTCAGACAAGTCTTTCCATGTCCCTCTGCATGACAATAGACTTCCTCCCCTCTCCCATTCCACAGGCCCACCCGGGACATCCACCTTTGTCATTAGCTCAGGAGAGGATGCAAGATGAGAATCTCTGCTATTGTGTGGGGAGACTCAGTTTCCCGGGTTTCCCCCATGGACACATGTTCTTCAGCTGGGTCTGATTTTCTCCAGACAAGCTGTCTTGGGAAGGATTTGGCCAGCCCTAAGAACCTGAAGGGAAAGGGCGGAGGGGGGTTCTCTCTCTGCCCCCGACAGCCCCGAGCTGGGTCGGTCCCTCAGACCTGGCCAGGGGCAGCCCATCCCCCGGCGCCCTTCCCCGGGGCATCCAAGGGCAGGCTCGGCGCCAGCCCCACCCCGCTCGCCACTGCCCGACCATCGTCCTCCCTCGGGGGGCCTGGGCAGGACAGGGACCCGGCTGTGGGAGGCCTCCAGATCTCAGGCCTGGCACACCGTTTAGCAGGCTGCTTCCTCCTCTGACGGGGGCCCAGCACACGCCCCAGGAGACTTGGCAGCCGCCCCCAGGGCTCTAGCCTCTGGAACTCGTCCCCTTGGAAGGGGCCTGGCCCAGGTGCCAGGTTCGGCTGGTCGGCCAGCCTCCTTTGGAGAAAGCAGGCAAGCCGAGCCAGGCTTGCAGTGGCCCTGGCGTGACACCTGCCACCTCAGGCAGAGGGCCTCCCGCATGCCCTCCATGGCGGGTTTCTCCCCGGAGCCGTGGCCTGGGCACTAGGAAGGCCGGGCCTCCCCGACTCCCGGGAGGAGGGGCTAGCCCACTTGCGCCCTGGCCCCCAAACCCTCTGGTGCCATCTGCCTGTCTCGGCACTTCTGACTCCACAGAGCCTTTCCTACATCTGGGCTGCCTGCCGTGGCAAAGTGCAGGCGTGGGGTGAGGCCATGGCTTTGTCTTTCCAGGAAAAAATGAGCCCCTGGCCGAAGCAGCAGGCCCAGGCAGAGCCTTGAGCTTGAAGCCCAGTAGGTCTGTGGCCCTCAGGGCCAGAGCCATGCTTTCAAGGCAGGGAAGCGGCCTGCAAGCTGAGTGGGAGTGGGGGAGGGGAGGGAGACAGCTGAAGCCGAGTCCAGAAGGGCGGCGATGGAAGAGCTGCAGCTGGGTCAGAGCCTGGAGGGAGGGCGGGGACTTCACTGAGGACCCCCCCGCCCCCCGAGGCCAGCCCTAGGCCCCGGCGGTCGCGCATGCGCCCTTGGCCTGTGCGGTGTGTGGGGGGTTGAACCCAAGCCCGCAGGGCTCCCGGAGCGGCCAGAGAAAGAAGGGCCCATGGAGAGGTAGGCGAGGTGGGCAGGGGGCGCCACCTTGCTCTCCTCAGCTCCCTGAGGGAGACAGAGAGAGACAGAGACAGAGAGAGAGATCCCTGACCTCTGAGTCTCTGCCTCCACCGCTGGCTGGTGCCAACTCACGCGCCATCCCACTTCCAGCCATCACCCCCACGCCTGCCCCGGGGCCAGCCCCACCACAGAGAGGCCGGTGGGTTCCTGCTCACCTCTGTGCCGTCCCTTCCCGACCTGACCCCAGTGCAGGGGATAAGCTTCAGACAAGTCTTTCCATCTCCCTCTGCATGACAATAGACTTCCTCCCCTCTCCCATTCCACAGACCCACCCACCCGGGACATCCACCTTTGTCATTAGCTCAGGAGAGGATGCAAGATGAGAATCTCTGCTATTGTGTGGGGAGACTCAGTTTCCCGTGTTTCCCCCATGGACACATGTTCTTCAGCTGGGTCTGATTTTCTCCAGACAAGCTGTCTTGGGAAGGATTTGGCCAGCCCTAAGAACCTGAAGGGAAAGGGCGGAGGGGGGTTCTCTCTCTGCCCCCGACAGCCCCGAGCTGGGTCGGTCCCTCAGACCTGGCCAGGGGCAGCCCATCCCCCGGCGCCCTTCCCCGGGGCATCCAAGGGCAGGCTCGGCGCCAGCCCCACCCCGCTCGCCACTGCCCGACCATCGTCCTCCCTCGGGGGGCCTGGGCAGGACAGGGACCCGGCTGTGGGAGGCCTCCAGATCTCAGGCCTGGCACACCGTTTACCAGGCTGCTTCCTCCTCTGACGGGGGCCCAGCACACGCCCCAGGAGACTTGGCAGCCGCCCCCAGGGCTCTAGCCTCTGGAACTCGTCCCCTTGGAAGGGGCCTGGCCCAGGTGCCAGGTTCGGCTGGTCGGCCAGCCTCCTTTGGAGAAAGCAGGCAAGCCGAGCCAGGCTTGCAGTGGCCCTGGCGTGACACCTGCCACCTCAGGCAGAGGGCCTCCCGCGTGCCCTCCATGGCGGGTTTCTCCCCGGAGCCGTGGCCTGGGCACTAGGAAGGCCGGGCCTCCCCGACTCCCGGGAGGAGGGGCTAGCCCAGTTGCGCCCTGGCCCCCAAACCCTCTGGTGCCATCTGCCTGTTTCGGCACTTCTGACTACACAGAGCCTTTCCTACATCTGGGCTGCCTGCCGTGGCAAAGTGCAGGCGTGGGGTGAGGCCATGGCTTTGTCTTTCCAGGAAAAAATGAGCCCCTGGCCGAAGCAGCAGGCCCAGGCAGAGCCTTGAGCTTGAAGCCCAGTAGGTCTGTGGCCCTCAGGGCCAGAGCAATGCTTTCAAGGCAGGGAAGCGGCCTGCAAGCTGAGTGGGAGTGGGGGAGGGGAGGGAGACAGCTGAAGCCGAGTCCAGAAGGGCGGCGATGGAAGAGCTGCAGCTGGGTCAGAGCCTGGAGGGAGGGCGGGGCCTTCACTGAGGACCCCCCCGCCCCCCGAGGCCAGCCCTAGGCCCAGGCGGTCGCGCATGCGCCCTTGGCCTGTGCGGTGTGTGGGGGCTTGAACCCAAGCCCGCAGGGCTCCCGGAGCGGCCAGAGAAAGAAGGGCCCATGGAGAGGTAGGCGAGGTGGGCAGGGGGCGCCACCTTACTCTCCTCAGCTCCCTGAGGGAGAGAGACAGAGACAGAGACAGAGAGAGAGATCCCTGACCTCTGAGTCTCTGCCTCCACCGCTGGCTGGTGCCAACTCACGCGCCATCCCACTTCCAGCCATCACCCCCACGCGCCCCGGGGCCAGCCCCACCACAGAGAGGCCGGTTGGTTCCTGCTCACCTCTGTGCCGTCCCTTCCCGACCTGAACCCAGTGCAGGGGATAAGCTTCAGACAAGTCTTTCCATGTCCCTCTGCATGACAATAGACTTCCTCCCCTCTCCCATTCCACAGGCCCACCCACCCGGGACATCCACCTTTGTCATTAGCTCAGGAGAGGATGCAAGATGAGAATCTCTGCTATTGTGTGGGGAGACTCAGTTTCCCGGGTTTCCCCCATGGACACATGTTCTTCAGCTGGGTCTGATTTTCTCCAGACAAGCTGTCTTGGGAAGGATTTGGCCAGCCCTAAGAACCTGAAGGGAAAGGGCGGAGGGGGGTTCTCTCTCTGCCCCCGACAGCCCCGAGCTGGGTCGGTCCCTCAGACCTGGCCAGGGGCAGCCCATCCCCCGGCGCCCTTCCCCGGGGCATCCAAGGGCAGGCTCGGCGCCAGCCCCACCCCGCTCGCCACTGCCCGACCATCGTCCTCCCTCGGGGGGCCTGGGCAGGACAGGGACCCGGCTGTGGGAGGCCTCCAGATCTCAGGCCTGGCACACCGTTTACCAGGCTGCTTCCTCCTCTGACGGGGGCCCAGCACACGCCCCAGGAGACTTGGCAGCCGCCCCCAGGGCTCTAGCCTCTGGAACTCGTCCCCTTGGAAGGGGCCTGGCCCAGGTGCCAGGTTCGGCTGGTCGGCCAGCCTCCTTTGGAGAAAGCAGGCAAGCCGAGCCAGGCTTGCAGTGGCCCTGGCGTGACACCTGCCACCTCAGGCAGAGGGCCTCCCGCGTGCCCTCCATGGCGGGTTTCTCCCCGGAGCCGTGGCCTGGGCACTAGGAAGGCCGGGCCTCCCCGACTCCCGGGAGGAGGGGCTAGCCCAGTTGCGCCCTGGCCCCCAAACCCTCTGGTGCCATCTGCCTGTTTCGGCACTTCTGACTACACAGAGCCTTTCCTACATCTGGGCTGCCTGCCGTGGCAAAGTGCAGGCGTGGGGTGAGGCCATGGCTTTGTCTTTCCCGGAAAAAATGAGCCCCTGGCCGAAGCAGCAGGCCCAGGCAGAGCCTTGAGCTTGAAGCCCAGTAGGTCTGTGGCCCTCAGGGCCAGAGCAATGCTTTCAAGGCAGGGAAGCGGCCTGCAAGCTGAGTGGGAGTGGGGGAGGGGAGGGAGACAGCTGAAGCCGAGTCCAGAAGGGCGGCGATGGAAGAGCTGCAGCTGGGTCAGAGCCTGGAGGGAGGGCGGGGCCTTCACTGAGGACCCCCCCGCCCCCCGAGGCCAGCCCTAGGCCCCGGCGGTCGCGCATGCGCCCTTGGCCTGTGCGGTGTGTGGGGGGTTGAACCCAAGCCCGCAGGGCTCCCGGAGCGGCCAGAGAAAGAAGGGCCCATGGAGAGGTAGGCCAGGTGGGCAGGGGGCGCCACCTTACTCTCCTCAGCTCCCTGAGGGAGAGAGAGAGAGACAGAGACAGAGAGAGAGATCCCTGACCTCTGAGTCTCTGCCTCCACCGCTGGCTGGTGCCAACTCACGCGCCATCCCACTTCCAGCCATCACCCCCACGCCTGCCCCGGGGCCAGCCCCACCACAGAGAGGCCGGTTGGTTCCTGCTCACCTCTGTGCCGTCCCTTCCCGACCTGACCCCAGTGCAGGGGATAAGCTTCAGACAAGTCTTTCCATGTCCCTCTGCATGACAATAGACTTCCTCCCCTCTCCCATTCCACAGGCCCACCCACCCGGGACATCCACCTTTGTCATTAGCTCAGGAGAGGATGCAAGATGAGAATCTCTGCTATTGTGTGGGGAGACTCAGTTTCCCGGGTTTCCCCCATGGACACATGTTCTTCAGCTGGGTCTGATTTTCTCCAGACAAGCTGTCTTGGGAAGGATTTGGCCAGCCCTAAGAACCTGAAGGGAAAGGGCGGAGGGGGGTTCTCTCTCTGCCCCCGACAGCCCCGAGCTGGGTCGGTCCCTCAGACCTGGCCAGGGGCAGCCCATCCCCCGGCGCCCTTCCCCGGGGCATCCAAGGGCAGGCTCGGCGCCAGCCCCACCCCGCTCGCCACTGCCCGACCATCGTCCTCCCTCGGGGGGCCTGGGCAGGACAGGGACCCGGCTGTGGGAGGCCTCCAGATCTCAGGCCTGGCACCACCCGTTTACCAGGCTGCTTCCTCCTCTGACGGGGGCCCAGCACACGCCCCAGGAGACTTGGCAGCCGCCCCCAGGGCTCTAGCCTCTGGAACTCGTCCCCTTGGAAGGGGCCTGGCCCAGGTGCCAGGTTCGGCTGGTCGGCCAGCCTCCTTTGGAGAAAGCAGGCAAGCCGAGCCAGGCTTGCAGTGGCCCTGGCGTGACACCTGCCACCTCAGGCAGAGGGCCTCCCGCGTGCCCTCCATGGCGGGTTTCTCCCCGGAGCCGTGGCCTGGGCACTAGGAAGGCCGGGCCTCCCCGACTCCCGGGAGGAGGGGCTAGCCCAGTTGCGCCCTGGCCCCCAAACCCTCTGGTGCCATCTGCCTGTCTCGGCACTTCTGACTCCACAGAGCCTTTCCTACATCTGGGCTGCCTGCCGTGGCAAAGTGCAGGCGTGGGGTGAGGCCATGGCTTTGTCTTTCCCGGAAAAAATGAGCCCCTGGCCGAAGCAGCAGGCCCAGGCAGAGCCTTGAGCTTGAAGCCCAGTAGGTCTGTGGCCCTCAGGGCCAGAGCAATGCTTTCAAGGCAGGGAAGCGGCCTGCAAGCTGAGTGGGAGTGGGGGAGGGGAGGGAGACAGCTGAAGCCGAGTCCAGAAGGGCGGCGATGGAAGAGCTGCAGCTGGGTCAGAGCCTGGAGGGAGGGCGGGGCCTTCACTGAGGACCCCCCCGCCCCCCGAGGCCAGCCCTAGGCCCCGGCGGTCGCGCATGCGCCCTTGGCCTGTGCGGTGTGTGGGGGCTTGAACCCAAGCCCGCAGGGCTCCCGGAGCGGCCAGAGAAAGAAGGGCCCATGGAGAGGTAGGCGAGGTGGGCAGGGGGCGCCACCTTACTCTCCTCAGCTCCCTGAGGGAGAGAGACAGAGACAGAGACAGAGAGAGAGATCCCTGACCTCTGAGTCTCTGCCTCCACCGCTGGCTGGTGCCAACTCACGCGCCATCCCACTTCCAGCCATCACCCCCACGCCTGCCCCGGGGCCAGCCCCACCACAGAGAGGCCGGTTGGTTCCTGCTCACCTCTGTGCCGTCCCTTCCCGACCTGACCCCAGTGCAGGGGATAAGCTTCAGACAAGTCTTTCCATGTCCCTCTGCATGACAATAGACTTCCTCCCCTCTCCCATTCCAAAGGCCCACCCACCCGGGACATCCACCTTTGTCATTAGCTCAGGAGAGGATGCAAGATGAGAATCTCTGCTATTGTGTGGGGAGACTCAGTTTCCCGGGTTTCCCCCATGGACACATGTTCTTCAGCTGGGTCTGATTTTCTCCAGACAAGCTGTCTTGGGAAGGATTTGGCCAGCCCTAAGAACCTGAAGGGAAAGGGCGGAGGGGGGTTCTCTCTCTGCCCCCGACAGCCCCGAGCTGGGTCGGTCCCTCAGACCTGGCCAGGGGCAGCCCATCCCCCGGCGCCCTTCCCCGGGGCATCCAAGGGCAGGCTCGGCGCCAGCCCCACCCCGCTCGCCACTGCCCGACCATCGTCCTCCCTCGGGGGGCCTGGGCAGGACAGGGACCCGGCTGTGGGAGGCCTCCAGATCTCAGGCCTGGCACACCGTTTACCAGGCTGCTTCCTCCTCTGACGGGGGCCCAGCACACGCCCCAGGAGACTTGGCAGCCGCCCCCAGGGCTCTAGCCTCTGGAACTCGTCCCCTTGGAAGGGGCCTGGCCCAGGTGCCAGGTTCGGCTGGTCGGCCAGCCTCCTTTGGAGAAAGCAGGCAAGCCGAGCCAGGCTTGCAGTGGCCCTGGCGTGACACCTGCCACCTCAGGCAGAGGGCCTCCCGCGTGCCCTCCATGGCGGGTTTCTCCCCGGAGCCGTGGCCTGGGCACTAGGAAGGCCGGGCCTCCCCGACTCCCGGGAGGAGGGGCTAGCCCAGTTGCGCCCTGGCCCCCAAACCCTCTGGTGCCATCTGCCTGTCTCGGCACTTCTGACTCCACAGAGCCTTTCCTACATCTGGGCTGCCTGCCGTGGCAAAGTGCAGGCGCGGGGTGAGGCCATGGCTTTGTCTTTCCCGGAAAAAATGAGCCCCTGGCCGAAGCAGCAGGCCCAGGCAGAGCCTTGAGCTTGAAGCCCAGTAGGTCTGTGGCCCTCAGGGCCAGAGCCATGCTTTCAAGGCAGGGAAGCGGCCTGCAAGCTGAGTGGGAGTGGGGGAGGGGAGGGAGACAGCTGAAGCCGAGTCCAGAAGGGTGGCGATGGAAGAGCTGCAGCTGGGTCAGAGCCTGGAGGGAGGGCGGGGCCTTCACTGAGGACCCCCCCGCCCCCCGAGGCCAGCCCTAGGCCCAGGCGGTCGCGCATGCGCCCTTGGCCTGTGCGGTGTGTGGGGGCTTGAACCCAAGCCCGCAGGGCTCCCGGAGCGGCCAGAGAAAGAAGGGCCCATGGAGAGGTAGGCGAGGTGGGCAGGGGGCACCACCTTACTCTCCTCAGCTCCCTGAGGGAGAGAGACAGAGACAGAGACAGAGAGAGAGATCCCTGACCGCTGAGTCTCTGCCTCCACCGCTGGCTGGTGCCAACTCACGCGCCATCCCACTTCCAGCCATCACCCCCACGCCTGCCCCGGGGCCAGCCCCACCACAGAGAGGCCGGTTGGTTCCTGCTCACCTCTGTGCCGTCCCTTCCCGACCTGACCCCAGTGCAGGGGATAAGCTTCAGACAAGTCTTTCCATGTCCCTCTGCATGACAATAGACTTCCTCCCCTCTCCCATTCCACAGGCCCACCCACCCGGGACATCCACCTTTGTCATTAGCTCAGGAGAGGATGCAAGATGAGAATCTCTGCTATTGTGTGGGGAGACTCAGTTTCCCGGGTTTCCCCCATGGACACATGTTCTTCAGCTGGGTCTGATTTTCTCCAGACAAGCTGTCTTGGGAAGGATTTGGCCAGCCCTAAGAACCTGAAGGGAAAGGGCGGAGGGGGGTTCTCTCTCTGCCCCCGACAGCCCCGAGCTGGGTCGGTCCCTCAGACCCGGCCAGGGGCAGCCCATCCCCCGGCGCCCTTCCCCGGGGCATCCAAGGGCAGGCTCGGCGCCAGCCCCACCCCGCTCGCCACTGCCCGACCATCGTCCTCCCTCGGGGGGCCTGGGCAGGACAGGGACCCGGCTGTGGGAGGCCTCCAGATCTCAGGCCTGGCACACCGTTTACCAGGCTGATTCCTCCTCTGACGGGGGCCCAGCACACGCCCCAGGAGACTTGGCAGCCGCCCCCAGGGCTCTAGCCTCTGGAACTCGTCCCCTTGGAAGGGGCCTGGCCCAGGTGCCAGGTTCGGCTGGTCGGCCAGCCTCCTTTGGAGAAAGCAGGCAAGCCGAGCCAGGCTTGCAGTGGCCCTGGCGTGACACCTGCCACCTCAGGCAGAGGGCCTCCCGCGTGCCCTCCATGGCGGGTTTCTCCCCGGAGCCGTGGCCTGGGCACTAGGAAGGCCGGGCCTCCCCGACTCCCGGGAGGAGGGGCTAGCCCAGTTGCGCCCTGGCCCCCAAACCCTCTGGTGCCATCTGCCTGTCTCGGCACTTCTGACTCCACAGAGCCTTTCCTACATCTGGGCTGCCTGCCGTGGCAAAGTGCAGGCGTGGGGTGAGGCCATGGCTTTGTCTTTCCCGGAAAAAATGAGCCCCTGGCCGAAGCAGCAGGCCCAGGCAGAGCCTTGAGCTTGAAGCCCAGTAGGTCTGTGGCCCTCAGGGCCAGAGCAATGCTTTCAAGGCAGGGAAGCGGCCTGCAAGCTGAGTGGGAGTGGGGGAGGGGAGGGAGACAGCTGAAGCCGAGTCCAGAAGGGCGGCGATGGAAGAGCTGCAGCTGGGTCAGAGCCTGGAGGGAGGGCGGGGCCTTCACTGAGGACCCCCCCGCCCCCCGAGGCCAGCCCTAGGCCCCGGCGGTCGCGCATGCGCCCTTGGCCTGTGCGGTGTGTGGGGGGTTGAACCCAAGCCCGCAGGGCTCCCGGAGCGGCCAGAGAAAGAAGGGCCCATGGAGAGGTAGGCGAGGTGGGCAGGGGGCGCCACCTTACTCTCCTCAGCTCCCTGAGGGAGAGAGAGAGAGACAGAGACAGAGAGAGAGATCCCTGACCTCTGAGTCTCTGCCTCCACCGCTGGCTGGTGCCAACTCACGCGCCATCCCACTTCCAGCCATCACCCCCACGCCTGCCCCGGGGCCAGCCCCACCACAGAGAGGCCGGTTGGTTCCTGCTCACCTCTGTGCCGTCCCTTCCCGACCTGACCCCAGTGCAGGGGATAAGCTTCAGACAAGTCTTTCCATGTCCCTCTGCATGACAATAGACTTCCTCCCCTCTCCCATTCCACAGGCCCACCCACCCGGGACATCCACCTTTGTCATTAGCTCAGGAGAGGATGCAAGATGAGAATCTCTGCTATTGTGTGGGGAGACTCAGTTTCCCGGGTTTCCCCCATGGACACATGTTCTTCAGCTGGGTCTGATTTTCTCCAGACAAGCTGTCTTGGGAAGGATTTGGCCAGCCCTAAGAACCTGAAGGGAAAGGGCGGAGGGGGGTTCTCTCTCTGCCCCCGACAGCCCCGAGCTGGGTCGGTCCCTCAGACCTAGCCAGGGGCAGCCCATCCCCCGGCGCCCTTCCCCGGGGCATCCAAGGGCAGGCTCGGCGCCAGCCCCACCCCGCTCGCCACTGCCCGACCATCGTCCTCCCTCGGGGGGCCTGGGCAGGACAGGGACCCGGCTGTGGGAGGCCTCCAGATCTCAGGCCTGGCACACCGTTTACCAGGCTGCTTCCTCCTCTGACGGGGGCCCAGCACACGCCCCAGGAGACTTGGCAGCCGCCCCCAGGGCTCTAGCCTCTGGAACTCGTCCCCTTGGAAGGGGCCTGGCCCAGGTGCCAGGTTCGGCTGGTCGGCCAGCCTCCTTTGGAGAAAGCAGGCAAGCCGAGCCAGGCTTGCAGTGGCCCTGGCGTGACACCTGCCACCTCAGGCAGAGGGCCTCCCGCGTGCCCTCCATGGCGGGTTTCTCCCCGGAGCCGTGGCCTGGGCACTAGGAAGGCCGGGCCTCCCCGACTCCCGGGAGGAGGGGCTAGCCCAGTTGCGCCCTGGCCCCCAAACCCTCTGGTGCCATCTGCCTGTTTCGGCACTTCTGACTACACAGAGCCTTTCCTACATCTGGGCTGCCTGCCGTGGCAAAGTGCAGGCGTGGGGTGAGGCCATGGCTTTGTCTTTCCAGGAAAAAATGAGCCCCTGGCCGAAGCAGCAGGCCCAGGCAGAGCCTTGAGCTTGAAGCCCAGTAGGTCTGTGGCCCTCAGGGCCAGAGCAATGCTTTCAAGGCAGGGAAGCGGCCTGCAAGCTGAGTGGGAGTGGGGGAGGGGAGGGAGACAGCTGAAGCCGAGTCCAGAAGGGCGGCGATGGAAGAGCTGCAGCTGGGTCAGAGCCTGGAGGGATGGCGGGGACTTCACTGAGGACCCCCCCGCCCCCCGAGGCCAGCCCTAGGCCCCGGCGGTCGCGCATGCGCCCTTGGCCTGTGCGGTGTGTGGGGGCTTGAACCCAAGCCCGCAGGGCTCCCGGAGCGGCCAGAGAAAGAAGGGCCCATGGAGAGGTAGGCGAGGTGGGCAGGGGGCGCCACCTTACTCTCCTCAGCTCCCTGAGGGAGAGAGACAGAGACAGAGACAGAGAGAGAGATCCCTGACCTCTGAGTCTCTGCCTCCACCGCTGGCTGGTGCCAACTCACGCGCCATCCCACTTCCAGCCATCACCCCCACGCCTGCCCCGGGGCCAGCCCCACCACAGAGAGGCCGGTTGGTTCCTGCTCACCTCTGTGCCGTCCCTTCCCGACCTGACCCCAGTGCAGGGGATAAGCTTCAGACAAGTCTTTCCATGTCCCTCTGCATGACAATAGACTTCCTCCCCTCTCCCATTCCACAGGCCCACCCACCCGGGACATCCACCTTTGTCATTAGCTCAGGAGAGGATGCAAGATGAGAATCTCTGCTATTGTGTGGGGAGACTCAGTTTCCCGGGTTTCCCCCATGGACACATGTTCTTCAGCTGGGTCTGATTTTCTCCAGACAAGCTGTCTTGGGAAGGATTTGGCCAGCCCTAAGAACCTGAAGGGAAAGGGCGGAGGGGGGTTCTCTCTCTGCCCCCGACAGCCCCGAGCTGGGTCGGTCCCTCAGACCTGGCCAGGGGCAGCCCATCCCCCGGCGCCCTTCCCCGGGGCATCCAAGGGCAGGCTCGGCGCCAGCCCCACCCCGCTCGCCACTGCCCGACCATCGTCCTCCCTCGGGGGGCCTGGGCAGGACAGGGACCCGGCTGTGGGAGGCCTCCAGATCTCAGGCCTGGCACACCGTTTACCAGGCTGCTTCCTCCTCTGACGGGGGCCCAGCACACGCCCCAGGAGACTTGGCAGCCGCCCCCAGGGCTCTAGCCTCTGGAACTCGTCCCCTTGGAAGGGGCCTGGCCCAGGTGCCAGGTTCGGCTGGTCGGCCAGCCTCCTTTGGAGAAAGCAGGCAAGCCGAGCCAGGCTTGCAGTGGCCCTGGCGTGACACCTGCCACCTCAGGCAGAGGGCCTCCCGCGTGCCCTCCATGGCGGGTTTCTCCCCGGAGCCGTGGCCTGGGCACTAGGAAGGCCGGGCCTCCCCGACTCCCGGGAGGAGGGGCTAGCCCAGTTGCGCCCTGGCCCCCAAACCCTCTGGTGCCATCTGCCTGTCTCGGCACTTCTGACTCCACAGAGCCTTTCCTACATCTGGGCTGCCTGCCGTGGCAAAGTGCAGGCGTGGGGTGAGGCCATGGCTTTGTCTTTCCCGGAAAAAATGAGCCCCTGGCCGAAGCAGCAGGCCCAGGCATAGCCTTGAGCTTGAAGCCCAGTAGGTCTGTGGCCCTCAGGGCCAGAGCAATGCTTTCAAGGCAGGGAAGCGGCCTGCAAGCTGAGTGGGAGTGGGGGAGGGGAGGGAGACAGCTGAAGCCGAGTCCAGAAGGGCGGCGATGGAAGAGCTGCAGCTGGGTCAGAGCCTGGAGGGAGGGCGGGGCCTTCACTGAGGACCCCCCAGCCCCCCGAGGCCAGCCCTAGGCCCCGGCGGTCGCGCATGCGCCCTTGGCCTGTGTGGTGTGTGGGGGCTTGAACCCAAGCCCGCAGGGCTCCCGGAGCGGCCAGAGAAAGAAGGGCCCATGGAGAGGTAGGCGAGGTGGGCAGGGGGCGCCACCTTACTCTCCTCAGCTCCCTGAGGGAGAGAGACAGAGACAGAGACAGAGAGAGAGATCCCTGACCTCTGAGTCTCTGCCTCCACCGCTGGCTGGTGCCAACTCACGCGCCATCCCACTTCCAGCCATCACCCCCACGCCTGCCCCGGGGCCAGCCCCACCACAGAGAGGCCGGTTGGTTCCTGCTCACCTCTGTGCCGTCCCTTCCCGACCTGACCCCAGTGCAGGGGATAAGCTTCAGACAAGTCTTTCCATGTCCCTCTGCATGACAATAGACTTCCTCCCCTCTCCCATTCCACAGGCCCACCCACCCGGGACATCCACCTTTGTCATTAGCTCAGGAGAGGATGCAAGATGAGAATCTCTGCTATTGTGTGGGGAGACTCAGTTTCCCGGGTTTCCCCCATGGACACATGTTCTTCAGCTGGGTCTGGTTTTCTCCAGACAAGCTGTCTTGGGAAGGATTTGGCCAGCCCTAAGAACCTGAAGGGAAAGGGCGGAGGGGGGTTCTCTCTCTGCCCCCGACAGCCCCGAGCTGGGTCGGTCCCTCAGACCCGGCCAGGGGCAGCCCATCCCCCGGCGCCCTTCCCCGGGGCATCCAAGGGCAGGCTCGGCGCCAGCCCCACCCCGCTCGCCACTGCCCGACCATCGTCCTCCCTCGGGGGGCCTGGGCAGGACAGGGACCCGGCTGTGGGAGGCCTCCAGATCTCAGGCCTGGCACACCGTTTACCAGGCTGCTTCCTCCTCTGACGGGGGCCCAGCACACGCCCCAGGAGACTTGGCAGCCGCCCCCAGGGCTCTAGCCTCTGGAACTCGTCCCCTTGGAAGGGGCCTGGCCCAGGTGCCAGGTTCGGCTGGTCGGCCAGCCTCCTTTGGAGAAAGCAGGCAAGCCGAGCCAGGCTTGCAGTGGCCCTGGCGTGACACCTGCCACCTCAGGCAGAGGGCCTCCCGCGTGCCCTCCATGGCGGGTTTCTCCCCGGAGCCGTGGCCTGGGCACTAGGAAGGCCGGGCCTCCCCGACTCCCGGGAGGAGGGGCTAGCCCAGTTGCGCCCTGGCCCCCAAACCCTCTGGTGCCATCTGCCTGTCTCGGCACTTCTGACTCCACAGAGCCTTTCCTACATCTGGGCTGCCTGCCGTGGCAAAGTGCAGGCGTGGGGTGAGGCCATGGCTTTGTCTTTCCCGGAAAAAATGAGCCTCTGGCCGAAGCAGCAGGCCCAGGCATAGCCTTGAGCTTGAAGCCCAGTAGGTCTGTGGCCCTCAGGGCCAGAGCAATGCTTTCAAGGCAGGGAAGCGGCCTGCAAGCTGAGTGGGAGTGGGGGAGGGGAGGGAGACAGCTGAAGCCGAGTCCAGAAGGGCGGCGATGGAAGAGCTGCAGCTGGGTCAGAGCCTGGAGGGAGGGCGGGGCCTTCACTGAGGACCCCCCAGCCCCCCGAGGCCAGCCCTAGGCCCAGGCGGTCGCGCATGCGCCCTTGGCCTGTGCGGTGTGTGGGGGCTTGAACCCAAGCCCGCAGGGCTCCCGGAGCGGCCAGAGAAAGAAGGGCCCATGGAGAGGTAGGCGAGGTGGGCAGGGTGCGCCACCTTAGTCTCCTCAGCTCCCTGAGGGAGAGAGAGAGAGACAGAGACAGAGAGAGAGATCCCTGACCTCTGAGTCTCTGCCTCCACCGCTGGCTGGTGCCAACTCACGCGCCATCCCACTTCCAGCCATCACCCCCACGCCTGCCCCGGGGCCAGCCCCACCACAGAGAGGCCGGTTGGTTCCTGCTCACCTCTGTGCCGTCCCTTCCCGACCTGACCCCAGTGCAGGGGATAAGCTTCAGACAAGTCTTTCCATGTCCCTCTGCATGACAATAGACTTCCTCCCCTCTCCCATTCCACAGGCCCACCCACCCGGGACATCCACCTTTGTCATTAGCTCAGGAGAGGATGCAAGATGAGAATCTCTGCTATTGTGTGGGGAGACTCAGTTTCCCGGGTTTCCCCCATGGACACATGTTCTTCAGCTGGGTCTGATTTTCTCCAGACAAGCTGTCTTGGGAAGGATTTGGCCAGCCCTAAGAACCTGAAGGGAAAGGGCCGAGGGGGGTTCTCTCTCTGCCCCCGACAGCCCCGAGCTGGGTCGGTCCCTCAGACCTAGCCAGGGGCAGCCCATCCCCCGGCGCCCTTCCCCGGGGCATCCAAGGGCAGGCTCGGCGCCAGCCCCACCCCGCTCGCCACTGCCCGACCATCGTCCTCCCTCGGGGGGCCTGGGCAGGACAGGGACCCGGCTGTGGGAGGCCTCCAGATCTCAGGCCTGGCACACCGTTTACCAGGCTGCTTCCTCCTCTGACGGGGGCCCAGCACACGCCCCAGGAGACTTGGCAGCCGCCCCCAGGGCTCTAGCCTCTGGAACTCGTCCCCTTGGAAGGGGCCTGGCCCAGGTGCCAGGTTCGGCTGGTCGGCCAGCCTCCTTTGGAGAAAGCAGGCAAGCCGAGCCAGGCTTGCAGTGGCCCTGGCGTGACACCTGCCACCTCAGGCAGAGGGCCTCCCGCGTGCCCTCCATGGCGGGTTTCTCCCCGGAGCCGTGGCCTGGGCACTAGGAAGGCCGGGCCTCCCCGACTCCCGGGAGGAGGGGCTAGCCCAGTTGCGCCCTGGCCCCCAAACCCTCTGGTGCCATCTGCCTGTTTCGGCACTTCTGACTCCACAGAGCCTTTCCTACATCTGGGCTGCCTGCCGTGGCAAAGTGCAGGCGTGGGGTGAGGCCATGGCTTTGTCTTTCCCGGAAAAAATGAGCCCCTAGCCGAAGCAGCAGGCCCAGGCAGAGCCTTGAGCTTGAAGCCCAGTAGGTCTGTGGCCCTCAGGGCCAGAGCAATGCTTTCAAGGCAGGGAAGCGGCCTGCAAGCTGAGTGGGAGTGGGGGAGGGGAGGGAGACAGCTGAAGCCGAGTCCAGAAGGGCGGCGATGGAAGAGCTGCAGCTGGGTCAGAGCCTGGAGGGATGGCGGGGCCTTCACTGAGGACCCCCCCGCCCCCCCGAGGCCAGCCCTAGGCCCAGGCGGTCGCGCATGCGCCCTTGGCCTGTGCGGTGTGTGGGGGCTTGAACCCAAGCCCGCAGGGCTCCCGGAGCGGCCAGAGAAAGAAGGGCCCATGGAGAGGTAGGCGAGGTGGGCAGGGGGCGCCACCTTACTCTCCTCAGCTCCCTGAGGGAGAGAGACAGAGACAGAGACAGAGAGAGAGATCCCTGACCTCTGAGTCTCTGCCTCCACCGCTGGCTGGTGCCAACTCACGCGCCATCCCACTTCCAGCCATCACCCCCACGCCTGCCCCGGGGCCAGCCCCACCACAGAGAGGCCGGTTGGTTCCTGCTCACCTCTGTGCCGTCCCTTCCCGACCTGACCCCAGTGCAGGGGATAAGCTTCAGACAAGTCCTTTCCATGTCCCTCTGCATGACAATAGACTTCCTCCCCTCTCCCATTCCACAGGCCCACCCACCCGGGACATCCACCTTTGTCATTAGCTCAGGAGAGGATGCAAGATGAGAATCTCTGCTATTGTGTGGGGAGACTCAGTTTCCCGGGTTTCCCCCATGGACACATGTTCTTCAGCTGGGTCTGATTTTCTCCAGACAAGCTGTCTTGGGAAGGATTTGGCCAGCCCTAAGAACCTGAAGGGAAAGGGCCGAGGGGGGTTCTCTCTCTGCCCCCGACAGCCCCGAGCTGGGTCGGTCCCTCAGACCTGGCCAGGGGCAGCCCATCCCCCGGCGCCCTTCCCCGGGGCATCCAAGGGCAGGCTCGGCGCCAGCCCCACCCCGCTCGCCACTGCCCGACCATCGTCCTCCCTCGGGGGGCCTGGGCAGGACAGGGACCTGGCTGTGGGAGGCCTCCAGATCTCAGGCCTGGCACACCGTTTACCAGGCTGCTTCCTCCTCTGACGGGGGCCCAGCACACGCCCCAGGAGACTTGGCAGCCGCCCCCAGGGCTCTAGCCTCTGGAACTCGTCCCCTTGGAAGGGGCCTGGCCCAGGTGCCAGGTTCGGCTGGTCGGCCAGCCTCCTTTGGAGAAAGCAGGCAAGCCGAGCCAGGCTTGCAGTGGCCCTGGCGTGACACCTGCCACCTCAGGCAGAGGGCCTCCCGCGTGCCCTCCATGGCGGGTTTCTCCCCGGAGCCGTGGCCTGGGCACTAGGAAGGCCGGGCCTCCCCGACTCCCGGGAGGAGGGGCTAGCCCAGTTGCGCCCTGGCCCCCAAACCCTCTGGTGCCATCTGCCTGTCTCGGCACTTCTGACTCCACAGAGCCTTTCCTACATCTGGGCTGCCTGCCGTGGCAAAGTGCAGGCGCGGGGTGAGGCCATGGCTTTGTCTTTCCCGGAAAAAATGAGCCCCTGGCCGAAGCAGCAGGCCCAGGCAGAGCCTTGAGCTTGAAGCCCAGTAGGTCTGTGGCCCTCAGGGCCAGAGCCATGCTTTCAAGGCAGGGAAGCGGCCTGCAAGCTGAGTGGGAGTGGGGGAGGGGAGGGAGACAGCTGAAGCCGAGTCCAGAAGGGTGGCGATGGAAGAGCTGCAGCTGGGTCAGAGCCTGGAGGGAGGGCGGGGCCTTCACTGAGGACCCCCCCGCCCCCCGAGGCCAGCCCTAGGCCCAGGCGGTCGCGCATGCGCCCTTGGCCTGTGCGGTGTGTGGGGGCTTGAACCCAAGCCCGCAGGGCTCCCGGAGCGGCCAGAGAAAGAAGGGCCCATGGAGAGGTAGGCGAGGTGGGCAGGGGGCACCACCTTACTCTCCTCAGCTCCCTGAGGGAGAGAGACAGAGACAGAGACAGAGAGAGAGATCCCTGACCGCTGAGTCTCTGCCTCCACCGCTGGCTGGTGCCAACTCACGCGCCATCCCACTTCCAGCCATCACCCCCACGCCTGCCCCGGGGCCAGCCCCACCACAGAGAGGCCGGTTGGTTCCTGCTCACCTCTGTGCCGTCCCTTCCCGACCTGACCCCAGTGCAGGGGATAAGCTTCAGACAAGTCTTTCCATGTCCCTCTGCATGACAATAGACTTCCTCCCCTCTCCCATTCCACAGGCCCACCCACCCGGGACATCCACCTTGGTCATTAGCTCAGGAGAGGATGCAAGATGAGAATCTCTGCTATTGTGTGGGGAGACTCAGTTTCCCGGGTTTCCCCCATGGACACATGTTCTTCAGCTGGGTCTGATTTTCTCCAGACAAGCTGTCTTGGGAAGGATTTGGCCAGCCCTAAGAACCTGAAGGGAAAGGGCGGAGGGGGGTTCTCTCTCTGCCCCCGACAGCCCCGAGCTGGGTCGGTCCCTCAGACCCGGCCAGGGGCAGCCCATCCCCCGGCGCCCTTCCCCGGGGCATCCAAGGGCAGGCTCGGCGCCAGCCCCACCCCGCTCGCCACTGCCCGACCATCGTCCTCCCTCGGGGGGCCTGGGCAGGACAGGGACCCGGCTGTGGGAGGCCTCCAGATCTCAGGCCTGGCACACCGTTTACCAGGCTGCTTCCTCCTCTGACGGGGGCCCAGCACACGCCCCAGGAGACTTGGCAGCCGCCCCCAGGGCTCTAGCCTCTGGAACTCGTCCCCTTGGAAGGGGCCTGGCCCAGGTGCCAGGTTCGGCTGGTCGGCCAGCCTCCTTTGGAGAAAGCAGGCAAGCCGAGCCAGGCTTGCAGTGGCCCTGGCGTGACACCTGCCACCTCAGGCAGAGGGCCTCCCGCGTGCCCTCCATGGCGGGTTTCTCCCCGGAGCCGTGGCCTGGGCACTAGGAAGGCCGGGCCTCCCCGACTCCCGGGAGGAGGGGCTAGCCCAGTTGCGCCCTGGCCCCCAAACCCTCTGGTGCCATCTGCCTGTCTCGGCACTTCTGACTCCACAGAGCCTTTCCTACATCTGGGCTGCCTGCCGTGGCAAAGTGCAGGCGTGGGGTGAGGCCATGGCTTTGTCTTTCCCGGAAAAAATGAGCCCCTGGCCGAAGCAGCAGGCCCAGGCATAGCCTTGAGCTTGAAGCCCAGTAGGTCTGTGGCCCTCAGGGCCAGAGCAATGCTTTCAAGGCAGGGAAGCGGCCTGCAAGCTGAGTGGGAGTGGGGGAGAGGAGGGAGACAGCTGAAGCCGAGTCCAGAAGGGCGGCGATGGAAGAGCTGCAGCTGGGTCAGAGCCTGGAGGGAGGGCGGGGCCTTCACTGAGGACCCCCCCCCCCCCGAGGCCAGCCCTAGGCCCAGGCGGTCGCGCATGCGCCCTTGGCCTGTGCGGTGTGTGGGGGCTTGAACCCAAGCCCGCAGGGCTCCCGGAGCGGCCAGAGAAAGAAGGGCCCATGGAGAGGTAGGCGAGGTGGGCAGGGTGCGCCACCTTACTCTCCTCAGCTCCCTGAGGGAGAGAGAGAGAGACAGAGACAGAGAGAGAGATCCCTGACCTCTGAGTCTCTGCCTCCACCGCTGGCTGGTGCCAACTCACGCGCCATCCCACTTCCAGCCATCACCCCCACGCCTGCCCCGGGGCCAGCCCCACCACAGAGAGGCCGGTTGGTTCCTGCTCACCTCTGTGCCGTCCCTTCCCGACCTGACCCCAGTGCAGGGGATAAGCTTCAGACAAGTCTTTCCATGTCCCTCTGCATGACAATAGACTTCCTCCCCTCTCCCATTCCACAGGCCCACCCACCCGGGACATCCACCTTTGTCATTAGCTCAGGAGAGGATGCAAGATGAGAATCTCTGCTATTGTGTGGGGAGACTCAGTTTCCCGGGTTTCCCCCATGGACACATGTTCTTCAGCTGGGTCTGATTTTCTCCAGACAAGCTGTCTTGGGAAGGATTTGGCCAGCCCTAAGAACCTGAAGGGAAAGGGCGGAGGGGGGTTCTCTCTCTGCCCCCGACAGCCCCGAGCTGGGTCGGTCCCTCAGACCTGGCCAGGGGCAGCCCGTCCCCCGGCGCCCTTCCCCGGGGCATCCAAGGGCAGGCTCGGCGCCAGCCCCACCCCGCTCGCCACTGCCCGACCATCGTCCTCCGTCGGGGGGCCTGGGCAGGACAGGGACCCGGCTGTGGGAGGCCTCCAGATCTCAGGCCTGGCACACCGTTTACCAGGCTGCTTCCTCCTCTGACGGGGGCCCAGCACACGCCCCAGGAGACTTGGCAGCCGCCCCCAGGGCTCTAGCCTCTGGAACTCGTCCCCTTGGAAGGGGCCTGGCCCAGGTGCCAGGTTCGGCTGGTCGGCCAGCCTCCTTTGGAGAAAGCAGGCAAGCCGAGCCAGGCTTGCAGTGGCCCTGGCGTGACACCTGCCACCTCAGGCAGAGGGCCTCCCGCGTGCCCTCCATGGCGGGTTTCTCCCCGGAGCCGTGGCCTGAGCACTAGGAAGGCCGGGCCTCCCCGACTCCCGGGAGGAGGGGCTAGCCCAGTTGCGCCCTGGCCCCCAAACCCTCTGGTGCCATCTGCCTGTTTCGGCACTTCTGACTACACAGAGCCTTTCCTACATCTGGGCTGCCTGCCGTGGCAAAGTGCAGGCGTGGGGTGAGGCCATGGCTTTGTCTTTCCCGGAAAAAATGAGCCCCTGGCCGAAGCAGCAGGCCCAGGCAGAGCCTTGAGCTTGAAGCCCAGTAGGTCTGTGGCCCTCAGGACCAAAGCAATGCTTTCAAGGCAGGGAAGTGGCCTGCAAGCTGAGTGGGAGTGGGGGAGGGGAGGGAGACAGCTGAAGCCGAGTCCAGAAGGGCGGCGATGGAAGAGCTGCAGCTGGGTCAGAGCCTGGAGGGATGGCGGGGCCTTCACTGAGGACCCCCCCGCCCCCCGAGGCCAGCCCTAGGCCCCGGCGGTCGCGCATGCGCCCTTGGCCTGTGCGGTGTGTGGGGGCTTGAACCCAAGCCCGCAGGGCTCCCGGAGCGGCCAGAGAAAGAAGGGCCCATGGAGAGGTAGGCGAGGTGGGCAGGGGGCGCCACCTTACTCTCCTCAGCTCCCTGAGGGCGAGAGACAGAGACAGAGACAGAGAGAGAGATCCCTGACCTCTGAGTCTCTGCCTCCACCGCTGGCTGGTGCCAACTCACGCGCCATCCCACTTCCAGCCATCACCCCCACGCCTGCCCCGGGGCCAGCCCCACCACAGAGAGGCCGGTTGGTTCCTGCTCACCTCTGTGCCGTCCCTTCCCGACCTGACCCCAGTGCAGGGGATAAGCTTCAGACAAGTCTTTCCATGTCCCTCTGCATGACAATAGACTTCCTCCCCTCTCCCATTCCACAGGCCCACCCACCCGGGACATCCACCTTTGTCATTAGCTCAGGAGAGGATGCAAGATGAGAATCTCTGCTATTGTGTGGGGAGACTCAGTTTCCCGGGTTTCCCCCATGGACACATGTTCTTCAGCTGGGTCTGATTTTCTCCAGACAAGCTGTCTTGGGAAGGATTTGGCCAGCCCTAAGAACCTGAAGGGAAAGGGCGGAGGGGGGTTCTCTCTCTGCCCCCGACAGCCCCGAGCTGGGTCGGTCCCTCAGACCTGGCCAGGGGCAGCCCATCCCCCGGCGCCCTTCCCCGGGGCATCCAAGGGCAGGCTCGGCGCCAGCCCCACCCCGCTCGCCACTGCCCGACCATCGTCCTCCCTCGGGGGGCCTGGGCAGGACAGGGACCCGGCTGTGGGAGGCCTCCAGATCTCAGGCCTGGCACACCGTATACCAGGCTGCTTCCTCCTCTGACGGGGGCCCAGCACACGCCCCAGGAGACTTGGCAGCCGCCCCCAGGGCTCTAGCCTCTGGAACTCGTCCCCTTGGAAGGGGACTGGCCCAGGTGCCAGGTTCGGCTGGTCGGCCAGCCTCCTTTGGAGAAAGCAGGCAAGCCGAGCCAGGCTTGCAGTGGCCCTGGCGTGACACCTGCCACCTCAGGCAGAGGGCCTCCCGCGTGCCCTCCATGGCGGGTTTCTCCCCGGAGCCGTGGCCTGGGCACTAGGAAGGCCGGGCCTCCCCGACTCCCGGGAGGAGGTGCTAGCCCACTTGCGCCCTGGCCCCCAAACCCTCTGGTGCCATCTGCCTGTCTCGGCACTTCTGACTCCACAGAGCCTTTCCTACATCTGGGCTGCCTGCCGTGGCAAAGTGCAGGCGTGGGGTGAGGCCATGGCTTTGTCTTTCCCGGAAAAAATGAGCCCCTGGCCGAAGCAGCAGGCCCAGGCAGAGCCTTGAGCTTGAAGCCCAGTAGGTCTGTGGCCCTCAGGGCCAGAGCAATGCTTTCAAGGCAGGGAAGCGGCCTGCAAGCTGAGTGGGAGTGGGGGAGGGGAGGGAGACAGCTGAAGCCGAGTCCAGAAGGGCGGCGATGGAAGAGCTGCAGCTGGGTCAGAGCCTGGAGGGAGGGCGGGGCCTTCACTGAGGACCCCCCCGCCCCCCGAGGCCAGCCCTAGGCCCAGGCGGTCGCGCATGCGCCCTTGGCCTGTGCGGTGTGTGGGGGGTTGAACCCAAGCCCGCAGGGCTCCCGGAGCGGCCAGAGAAAGAAGGGCCCATGGAGAGGTAGGCCAGGTGGGCAGGGGGCGCCACCTTACTCTCCTCAGCTCCCTGAGGGAGAGAGAGAGAGACAGAGACAGAGAGAGAGATCCCTGACCTCTGAGTCTCTGCCTCCACCGCTGGCTGGTGCCAACTCACGCGCCATCCCACTTCCAGCCATCACCCCCACGCCTGCCCCGGGGCCAGCCCCACCACAGAGAGGCCGGTTGGTTCCTGCTCACCTCTGTGCCGTCCCTTCCCGACCTGACCCCAGTGCAGGGGATAAGCTTCAGACAAGTCTTTCCATGTCCCTCTGCATGACAATAGACTTCCTCCCCTCTCCCATTCCACAGGCCCACCCACCCGGGACATCCACCTTTGTCATTAGCTCAGGAGAGGATGCAAGATGAGAATCTCTGCTATTGTGTGGGGAGACTCAGTTTCCCGGGTTTCCCCCATGGACACATGTTCTTCAGCTGGGTCTGATTTTCTCCAGACAAGCTGTCTTGGGAAGGATTTGGCCAGCCCTAAGAACCTGAAGGGAAAGGGCGGAGGGGGGTTCTCTCTCTGCCCCCGACAGCCCCGAGCTGGGTCGGTCCCTCAGACCTAGCCAGGGGCAGCCCATCCCCCGGCGCCCTTCCCCGGGGCATCCAAGGGCAGGCTCGGCGCCAGCCCCACCCCGCTCGCCACTGCCCGACCATCGTCCTCCCTCGGGGGGCCTGGGCAGGACAGGGACCCGGCTGTGGGAGGCCTCCATATCTCAGGCCTGGCACACCGTTTACCAGGCTGCTTCCTCCTCTGACGGGGGCCCAGCACACGCCCCAGGAGACTTGGCAGCCGCCCCCAGGGCTCTAGCCTCTGGAACTCGTCCCCTTGGAAGGGGCCTGGCCCAGGTGCCAGGTTCGGCTGGTCGGCCAGCCTCCTTTGGAGAAAGCAGGCAAGCCGAGCCAGGCTTGCAGTGGCCCTGGCGTGACACCTGCCACCTCAGGCAGAGGGCCTCCCGCGTGCCCTCCATGGCGGGTTTCTCCCCGGAGCCGTGGCCTGGGCACTAGGAAGGCCGGGCCTCCCCGACTCCCGGGAGGAGGGGCTAGCCCAGTTGCGCCCTGGCCCCCAAACCCTCTGGTGCCATCTGCCTGTTTCGGCACTTCTGACTCCACAGAGCCTTTCCTACATCTGGGCTGCCTGCCGTGGCAAAGTGCAGGCGTGGGGTGAGGCCATGGCTTTGTCTTTCCAGGAAATAATGAGCCCATGGCCGAAGCAGCAGGCCCAGGCAGAGCCTTGAGCTTGAAGCCCAGTAGGTCTGTGGCCCTCAGGGCCAGAGCAATGCTTTCAAGGCAGGGAAGCGGCCTGCAAGCTGAGTGGGAGTGGGGGAGGGGAGGGAGACAGCTGAAGCCGAGTCCAGAAGGGCGGCGATGGAAGAGCTGCAGCTGGGTCAGAGCCTGGAGGGATGGCGGGGCCTTCACTGAGGACCCCCCCGCCCCCCGAGGCCAGCCCTAGGCCCCGGCGGTCGCGCATGCGCCCTTGGCCTGTGCGGTGTGTGGGGGCTTGAACCCAAGCCCGCAGGGCTCCCGGAGCGGCCAGAGAAAGAAGGGCCCATGGAGAGGTAGGCGAGGTGGGCAGGGGGCGCCACCTTACTCTCCTCAGCTCCCTGAGGGAGAGAGACAGAGACAGAGACAGAGAGAGAGATCCCTGACCTCTGAGTCTCTGCCTCCACCGCTGGCTGGTGCCAACTCACGCGCCATCCCACTTCCAGCCATCACCCCCACGCCTGCCCCGGGGCCAGCCCCACCACAGAGAGGCCGGTTGGTTCCTGCTCACCTCTGTGCCGTCCCTTCCCGACCTGACCCCAGTGCAGGGGATAAGCTTCAGACAAGTCTTTCCATGTCCCTCTGCATGACAATAGACTTCCTCCCCTCTCCCATTCCACAGGCCCACCCACCCGGGACATCCACCTTTGTCATTAGCTCAGGAGAGGATGCAAGATGAGAATCTCTGCTATTGTGTGGGGAGACTCAGTTTCCCGGGTTTCCCCCATGGACACATGTTCTTCAGCTGGGTCTGATTTTCTCCAGACAAGCTGTCTTGGGAAGGATTTGGCCAGCCCTAAGAACCTGAAGGGAAAGGGCGGAGGGGGGTTCTCTCTCTGCCCCCGACAGCCCCGAGCTGGGTCGGTCCCTCAGACCTGGCCAGGGGCAGCCCATCCCCCGGCGCCCTTCCCCGGGGCATCCAAGGGCAGGCTCGGCGCCAGCCCCACCCCGCTCGCCACTGCCCGACCATCGTCCTCCCTCGGGGGGCCTGGGCAGGACAGGGACCCGGCTGTGGGAGGCCTCCAGATCTCAGGCCTGGCACACCGTTTACCAGGCTGCTTCCTCCTCTGACGGGGGCCCAGCACACGCCCCAGGAGACTTGGCAGCCGCCCCCAGGGCTCTAGCCTCTGGAACTCGTCCCCTTGGAAGGGGCCTGGCCCAGGTGCCAGGTTCGGCTGGTCGGCCAGCCTCCTTTGGAGAAAGCAGGCAAGCCGAGCCAGGCTTGCAGTGGCCCTGGCGTGACACCTGCCACCTCAGGCAGAGGGCCTCCCGCGTGCCCTCCATGGCGGGTTTCTCCCCGGAGCCGTGGCCTGGGCACTAGGAAGGCCGGGCCTCCCCGACTCCCGGGAGGAGGGGCTAGCCCAGTTGCGCCCTGGCCCCCAAACCCTCTGGTGCCATCTGCCTGTCTCGGCACTTCTGACTCCACAGAGCCTTTCCTACATCTGGGCTGCCTGCCGTGGCAAAGTGCAGGCGCGGGGTGAGGCCATGGCTTTGTCTTTCCAGGAAAAAATGAGCCCCTGGCCGAAGCAGCAGGCCCAGGCAGAGCCTTGAGCTTGAAGCCCAGTAGGTCCGTGGCCCTCAGGGCCAGAGCCATGCTTTCAAGGCAGGGAAGCGGCCTGCAAGCTGAGTGGGAGTGGGGGAGGGGAGGGAGACAGCTGAAGCCGAGTCCAGAAGGGCGGCGATGGAAGAGCTGCAGCTGGGTCAGAGCCTGGAGGGAGGGCGGGGCCTTCACTGAGGACCCCCCCGCCCCCCGAGGCCAGCCCTAGGCCCAGGCGGTCGCGCATGCGCCCTTGGCCTGTGCGGTGTGTGGGGGCTTGAACCCAAGCCCGCAGGGCTCCCGGAGCGGCCAGAGAAAGAAGGGCCCATGGAGAGGTAGGCGAGGTGGGCAGGGGGCACCACCTTACTCTCCTCAGCTCCCTGAGGGAGAGAGACAGAGACAGAGACAGAGAGAGAGATCCCTGACCGCTGAGTCTCTGCCTCCACCGCTGGCTGGTGCCAACTCACGCGCCATCCCACTTCCAGCCATCACCCCCACGCCTGCCCCGGGGCCAGCCCCACCACAGAGAGGCCGGTTGGTTCCTGCTCACCTCTGTGCCGTCCCTTCCCGACCTGACCCCAGTGCAGGGGATAAGCTTCAGACAAGTCTTTCCATGTCCCTCTGCATGACAATAGACTTCCTCCCCTCTCCCATTCCACAGGCCCACCCACCCGGGACATCCACCTTGGTCATTAGCTCAGGAGAGGATGCAAGATGAGAATCTCTGCTATTGTGTGGGGAGACTCAGTTTCCCGGGTTTCCCCCATGGACACATGTTCTTCAGCTGGGTCTGATTTTCTCCAGACAAGCTGTCTTGGGAAGGATTTGGCCAGCCCTAAGAACCTGAAGGGAAAGGGCGGAGGGGGGTTCTCTCTCTGCCCCCGACAGCCCCGAGCTGGGTCGGTCCCTCAGACCCGGCCAGGGGCAGCCCATCCCCCGGCGCCCTTCCCCGGGGCATCCAAGGGCAGGCTCGGCGCCAGCCCCACCCCGCTCGCCACTGCCCGACCATCGTCCTCCCTCGGGGGGCCTGGGCAGGACAGGGACCCGGCTGTGGGAGGCCTCCAGATCTCAGGCCTGGCACACCGTTTACCAGGCTGCTTCCTCCTCTGACGGGGGCCCAGCACACGCCCCAGGAGACTTGGCAGCCGCCCCCAGGGCTCTAGCCTCTGGAACTCGTCCCCTTGGAAGTGGCCTGGCCCAGGTGCCAGGTTCGGCTGGTCGGCCAGCCTCCTTTGGAGAAAGCAGGCAAGCCGAGCCAGGCTTGCAGTGGCCCTGGCGTGACACCTGCCACCTCAGGCAGAGGGCCTCCCGCGTGCCCTCCATGGCGGGTTTCTCCCCGGAGCCGTGGCCTGGGCACTAGGAAGGCCGGGCCTCCCCGACTCCCGGGAGGAGGGGCTAGCCCAGTTGCGCCCTGGCCCCCAAACCCTCTGGTGCCATCTGCCTGTCTCGGCACTTCTGACTCCACAGAGCCTTTCCTACATCTGGGCTGCCTGCCGTGGCAAAGTGCAGGCGTGGGGTGAGGCCATGGCTTTGTCTTTCCCGGAAAAAATGAGCCCCTGGCCGAAGCAGCAGGCCCAGGCAGAGCCTTGAGCTTGAAGCCCAGTAGGTCTGTGGCCCTCAGGGCCAGAGCCATGCTTTCAAGGCAGGGAAGCGGCCTGCAAGCTGAGTGGGAGTGGGGGAGGGGAGGGAGACAGCTGAAGCCGAGTCCAGAAGGGCGGCGATGGAAGAGCTGCAGCTGGGTCAGAGCCTGGAGGGAGGGCGGGGCCTTCACTGAGGACCCCCCCGCCCCCCGAGGCCAGCCCTAGGCCCAGGCGGTCGCGCATGCGCCCTTGGCCTGTGCGGTGTGTGGGGGCTTGAACCCAAGCCCGCAGGGCTCCCGGAGCGGCCAGAGAAAGAAGGGCCCATGGAGAGGTAGGCGAGGTGGGCAGGGGGCACCACCTTACTCTCCTCAGCTCCCTGAGGGAGAGAGACAGAGACAGAGACAGAGAGAGAGATCCCTGACCGCTGAGTCTCTGCCTCCACCGCTGGCTGGTGCCAACTCACGCGCCATCCCACTTCCAGCCATCACCCCCACGCCTGCCCCGGGGCCAGCCCCACCACAGAGAGGCCGGTTGGTTCCTGCTCACCTCTGTGCCGTCCCTTCCCGACCTGACCCCAGTGCAGGGGATAAGCTTCAGACAAGTCTTTCCATGTCCCTCTGCATGACAATAGACTTCCTCCCCTCTCCCATTCCACAGGCCCACCCACCCGGGACATCCACCTTTGTCATTAGCTCAGGAGAGGATGCAAGATGAGAATCTCTGCTATTGTGTGGGGAGACTCAGTTTCCCGGGTTTCCCCCATGGACACATGTTCTTCAGCTGGGTCTGATTTTCTCCAGACAAGCTGTCTTGGGAAGGATTTGGCCAGCCCTAAGAACCTGAAGGGAAAGGGCGGAGGGGGGTTCTCTCTCTGCCCCCGACAGCCCCGAGCTGGGTCGGTCCCTCAGACCTGGCCAGGGGCAGCCCATCCCCCGGCGCCCTTCCCCGGGGCATCCAAGGGCAGGCTCGGCGCCAGCCCCACCCCGCTCGCCACTGCCCGACCATCGTCCTCCCTCGGGGGGCCTGGGCAGGACAGGGACCCGGCTGTGGGAGGCCTCCAGATCTCAGGCCTGGCACACCGTTTACCAGGCTGCTTCCTCCTCTGACGGGGGCCCAGCACACGCCCCAGGAGACTTGGCAGCCGCCCCCAGGGCTCTAGCCTCTGGAACTCGTCCCCTTGGAAGGGGCCTGGCCCAGGTGCCAGGTTCGGCTGGTCGGCCAGCCTCCTTTGGAGAAAGCAGGCAAGCCGAGCCAGGCTTGCAGTGGCCCTGGCGTGACACCTGCCACCTCAGGCAGAGGGCCTCCCGCGTGCCCTCCATGGCGGGTTTCTCCCCGGAGCCGTGGCCTGGGCACTAGGAAGGCCGGGCCTCCCCGACTCCCGGGAGGAGGGGCTAGCCCAGTTGCGCCCTGGCCCCCAAACCCTCTGGTGCCATCTGCCTGTCTCGGCACTTCTGACTCCACAGAGCCTTTCCTACATCTGGGCTGCCTGCCGTGGCAAAGTGCAGGCGCGGGGTGAGGCCATGGCTTTGTCTTTCCAGGAAAAAATGAGCCCCTGGCCGAAGCAGCAGGCCCAGGCAGAGCCTTGAGCTTGAAGCCCAGTAGGTCCGTGGCCCTCAGGGCCAGAGCCATGCTTTCAAGGCAGGGAAGCGGCCTGCAAGCTGAGTGGGAGTGGGGGAGGGGAGGGAGACAGCTGAAGCCGAGTCCAGAAGGGCGGCGATGGAAGAGCTGCAGCTGGGTCAGAGCCTGGAGGGAGGGCGGGGCCTTCACTGAGGACCCCCCCGCCCCCCGAGGCCAGCCCTAGGCCCAGGCGGTCGCGCATGCGCCCTTGGCCTGTGCGGTGTGTGGGGGCTTGAACCCAAGCCCGCAGGGCTCCCGGAGCGGCCAGAGAAAGAAGGGCCCATGGAGAGGTAGGCGAGGTGGGCAGGGGGCACCACCTTACTCTCCTCAGCTCCCTGAGGGAGAGAGACAGAGACAGAGACAGAGAGAGAGATCCCTGACCGCTGAGTCTCTGCCTCCACCGCTGGCTGGTGCCAACTCACGCGCCATCCCACTTCCAGCCATCACCCCCACGCCTGCCCCGGGGCCAGCCCCACCACAGAGAGGCCGGTTGGTTCCTGCTCACCTCTGTGCCGTCCCTTCCCGACCTGACCCCAGTGCAGGGGATAAGCTTCAGACAAGTCTTTCCATGTCCCTCTGCATGACAATAGACTTCCTCCCCTCTCCCATTCCACAGGCCCACCCACCCGGGACATCCACCTTGGTCATTAGCTCAGGAGAGGATGCAAGATGAGAATCTCTGCTATTGTGTGGGGAGACTCAGTTTCCCGGGTTTCCCCCATGGACACATGTTCTTCAGCTGGGTCTGATTTTCTCCAGACAAGCTGTCTTGGGAAGGATTTGGCCAGCCCTAAGAACCTGAAGGGAAAGGGCGGAGGGGGGTTCTCTCTCTGCCCCCGACAGCCCCGAGCTGGGTCGGTCCCTCAGACCCGGCCAGGGGCAGCCCATCCCCCGGCGCCCTTCCCCGGGGCATCCAAGGGCAGGCTCGGCGCCAGCCCCACCCCGCTCGCCACTGCCCGACCATCGTCCTCCCTCGGGGGGCCTGGGCAGGACAGGGACCCGGCTGTGGGAGGCCTCCAGATCTCAGGCCTGGCACACCGTTTACCAGGCTGCTTCCTCCTCTGACGGGGGCCCAGCACACGCCCCAGGAGACTTGGCAGCCGCCCCCAGGGCTCTAGCCTCTGGAACTCGTCCCCTTGGAAGTGGCCTGGCCCAGGTGCCAGGTTCGGCTGGTCGGCCAGCCTCCTTTGGAGAAAGCAGGCAAGCCGAGCCAGGCTTGCAGTGGCCCTGGCGTGACACCTGCCACCTCAGGCAGAGGGCCTCCCGCGTGCCCTCCATGGCGGGTTTCTCCCCGGAGCCGTGGCCTGGGCACTAGGAAGGCCGGGCCTCCCCGACTCCCGGGAGGAGGGGCTAGCCCAGTTGCGCCCTGGCCCCCAAACCCTCTGGTGCCATCTGCCTGTCTCGGCACTTCTGACTCCACAGAGCCTTTCCTACATCTGGGCTGCCTGCCGTGGCAAAGTGCAGGCGTGGGGTGAGGCCATGGCTTTGTCTTTCCCGGAAAAAATGAGCCCCTGGCCGAAGCAGCAGGCCCAGGCAGAGCCTTGAGCTTGAAGCCCAGTAGGTCTGTGGCCCTCAGGGCCAGAGCCATGCTTTCAAGGCAGGGAAGCGGCCTGCAAGCTGAGTGGGAGTGGGGGAGGGGAGGGAGACAGCTGAAGCCGAGTCCAGAAGGGCGGCGATGGAAGAGCTGCAGCTGGGTCAGAGCCTGGAGGGAGGGCGGGGCCTTCACTGAGGACCCCCCCGCCCCCCGAGGCCAGCCCTAGGCCCAGGCGGTCGCGCATGCGCCCTTGGCCTGTGCGGTGTGTGGGGGCTTGAACCCAAGCCCGCAGGGCTCCCGGAGCGGCCAGAGAAAGAAGGGCCCATGGAGAGGTAGGCGAGGTGGGCAGGGGGCACCACCTTACTCTCCTCAGCTCCCTGAGGGAGAGAGACAGAGACAGAGACAGAGAGAGAGATCCCTGACCGCTGAGTCTCTGCCTCCACCGCTGGCTGGTGCCAACTCACGCGCCATCCCACTTCCAGCCATCACCCCCACGCCTGCCCCGGGGCCAGCCCCACCACAGAGAGGCCGGTTGGTTCCTGCTCACCTCTGTGCCGTCCCTTCCCGACCTGACCCCAGTGCAGGGGATAAGCTTCAGACAAGTCTTTCCATGTCCCTCTGCATGACAATAGACTTCCTCCCCTCTCCCATTCCACAGGCCCACCCACCCGGGACATCCACCTTGGTCATTAGCTCAGGAGAGGATGCAAGATGAGAATCTCTGCTATTGTGTGGGGAGACTCAGTTTCCCGGGTTTCCCCCATGGACACATGTTCTTCAGCTGGGTCTGATTTTCTCCAGACAAGCTGTCTTGGGAAGGATTTGGCCAGCCCTAAGAACCTGAAGGGAAAGGGCGGAGGGGGGTTCTCTCTCTGCCCCCGACAGCCCCGAGCTGGGTCGGTCCCTCAGACCCGGCCAGGGGCAGCCCATCCCCCGGCGCCCTTCCCCGGGGCATCCAAGGGCAGGCTCGGCGCCAGCCCCACCCCGCTCGCCACTGCCCGACCATCGTCCTCCCTCGGGGGGCCTGGGCAGGACAGGGACCCGGCTGTGGGAGGCCTCCAGATCTCAGGCCTGGCACACCGTTTACCAGGCTGCTTCCTCCTCTGACGGGGGCCCAGCACACGCCCCAGGAGACTTGGCAGCCGCCCCCAGGGCTCTAGCCTCTGGAACTCGTCCCCTTGGAAGGGGCCTGGCCCAGGTGCCAGGTTCGGCTGGTCGGCCAGCCTCCTTTGGAGAAAGCAGGCAAGCCGAGCCAGGCTTGCAGTGGCCCTGGCGTGACACCTGCCACCTCAGGCAGAGGGCCTCCCGCGTGCCCTCCATGGCGGGTTTCTCCCCGGAGCCGTGGCCTGGGCACTAGGAAGGCCGGGCCTCCCCGACTCCCGGGAGGAGGGGCTAGCCCAGTTGCGCCCTGGCCCCCAAACCCTCTGGTGCCATCTGCCTGTCTCGGCACTTCTGACTCCACAGAGCCTTTCCTACATCTGGGCTGCCTGCCGTGGCAAAGTGCAGGCGTGGGGTGAGGCCATGGCTTTGTCTTTCCCGGAAAAAATGAGCCCCTGGCCGAAGCAGCAGGCCCAGGCATAGCCTTGAGCTTGAAGCCCAGTAGGTCTGTGGCCCTCAGGGCCAGAGCAATGCTTTCAAGGCAGGGAAGCGGCCTGCAAGCTGAGTGGGAGTGGGGGAGGGGAGGGAGACAGCTGAAGCCGAGTCCAGAAGGGCGGCGATGGAAGAGCTGCAGCTGGGTCAGAGCCTGGAGGGAGGGCGGGGCCTTCACTGAGGACCCCCCAGCCCCCCGAGGCCAGCCCTAGGCCCAGGCGGTCGCGCATGCGCCCTTGGCCTGTGCGGTGTGTGGGGGCTTGAACCCAAGCCCGCAGGGCTCCCGGAGCGGCCAGAGAAAGAAGGGCCCATGGAGAGGTAGGCGAGGTGGGCAGGGTGCGCCACCTTACTCTCCTCAGCTCCCTGAGGGAGAGAGAGAGAGACAGAGACAGAGAGAGAGATCCCTGACCTCTGAGTCTCTGCCTCCACCGCTGGCTGGTGCCAACTCACGCGCCATCCCACTTCCAGCCATCACCCCCACGCCTGCCCCGGGGCCAGCCCCACCACAGAGAGGCCGGTTGGTTCCTGCTCACCTCTGTGCCGTCCCTTCCCGACCTGACCCCAGTGCAGGGGATAAGCTTCAGACAAGTCTTTCCATGTCCCTCTGCATGACAATAGACTTCCTCCCCTCTCCCATTCCACAGGCCCACCCACCCGGGACATCCACCTTTGTCATTAGCTCAGGAGAGGATGCAAGATGAGAATCTCTGCTATTGTGTGGGGAGACTCAGTTTCCCGGGTTTCCCCCATGGACACATGTTCTTCAGCTGGGTCTGATTTTCTCCAGACAAGCTGTCTTGGGAAGGATTTGGCCAGCCCTAAGAACCTGAAGGGAAAGGGCGGAGGGGGGTTCTCTCTCTGCCCCCGACAGCCCCGAGCTGGGTCGGTCCCTCAGACCTGGCCAGGGGCAGCCCATCCCCCGGCGCCCTTCCCCGGGGCATCCAAGGGCAGGCTCGGCGCCAGCCCCACCCCGCTCGCCACTGCCCGACCATCGTCCTCCCTCGGGGGGCCTGGGCAGGACAGGGACCCGGCTGTGGGAGGCCTCCAGATCTCAGGCCTGGCACACCGTATACCAGGCTGCTTCCTCCTCTGACGGGGGCCCAGCACACGCCCCAGGAGACTTGGCAGCCGCCCCCAGGGCTCTAGCCTCTGGAACTCGTCCCCTTGGAAGGGGCCTGGCCCAGGTGCCAGGTTCGGCTGGTCGGCCAGCCTCCTTTGGAGAAAGCAGGCAAGCCGAGCCAGGCTTGCAGTGGCCCTGGCGTGACACCTGCCACCTCAGGCAGAGGGCCTCCCGCGTGCCCTCCATGGCGGGTTTCTCCCCGGAGCCGTGGCCTGGGCACTAGGAAGGCCGGGCCTCCCCGACTCCCGGGAGGAGGGGCTAGCCCACTTGCGCCCTGGCCCCCAAACCCTCTGGTGCCATCTGCCTGTCTCGGCACTTCTGACTCCACAGAGCCTTTCCTACATCTGGGCTGCCTGCCGTGGCAAAGTGCAGGCGTGGGGTGAGGCCATGGCTTTGTCTTTCCAGGAAAAAATGAGCCCCTGGCCGAAGCAGCAGGCCCAGGCAGAGCCTTGAGCTTGAAGCCCAGTAGGTCTGTGGCCCTCAGGGCCAGAGCAATGCTTTCAAGGCAGGGAAGCGGCCTGCAAGCTGAGTGGGAGTGGGGGAGGGGAGGGAGACAGCTGAAGCCGAGTCCAGAAGGGCGGCGATGGAAGAGCTGCAGCTGGGTCAGAGCCTGGAGGGAGGGCGGGGCCTTCACTGAGGACCCCCCCGCCCCCCGAGGCCAGCCCTAGGCCCAGGCGGTCGCGCATGCGCCCTTGGCCTGTGCGGTGTGTGGGGGCTTGAACCCAAGCCCGCAGGGCTCCCGGAGCGGCCAGAGAAAGAAGGGCCCATGGAGAGGTAGGCGAGGTGGGCAGGGGGCACCACCTTACTCTCCTCAGCTCCCTGAGGGAGAGAGACAGAGACAGAGACAGAGAGAGAGATCCCTGACCTCTGAGTCTCTGCCTCCACCGCTGGCTGGTGCCAACTCACGCGCCATCCCACTTCCAGCCATCACCCCCACGCCTGCCCCGGGGCCAGCCCCACCACAGAGAGGCCGGTTGGTTCCTGCTCACCTCTGTGCCGTCCCTTCCCGACCTGACCCCAGTGCAGGGGATAAGCTTCAGACAAGTCTTTCCATGTCCCTCTGCATGACAATAGACTTCCTCCCCTCTCCCATTCCACAGGCCCACCCACCCGGGACATCCACCTTTGTCATTAGCTCAGGAGAGGATGCAAGATGAGAATCTCTGCTATTGTGTGGGGAGACTCAGTTTCCCGGGTTTCCCCCATGGACACATGTTCTTCAGCTGGGTCTGATTTTCTCCAGACAAGCTGTCTTGGGAAGGATTTGGCCAGCCCTAAGAACCTGAAGGGAAAGGGCGGAGGGGGGTTCTCTCTCTGCCCCCGACAGCCCCGAGCTGGGTCGGTCCCTCAGACCCGGCCAGGGGCAGCCCATCCCCCGGCGCCCTTCCCCGGGGCATCCAAGGGCAGGCTCGGCGCCAGCCCCACCCCGCTCGCCACTGCCCGACCATCGTCCTCCCTCGGGGGGCCTGGGCAGGACAGGGACCCGGCTGTGGGAGGCCTCCAGATCTCAGGCCTGGCACACCGTTTACCAGGCTGCTTCCTCCTCTGACGGGGGCCCAGCACACGCCCCAGGAGACTTGGCAGCCGCCCCCAGGGCTCTAGCCTCTGGAACTCGTCCCCTTGGAAGGGGCCTGGCCCAGGTGCCAGGTTCGGCTGGTCGGCCAGCCTCCTTTGGAGAAAGCAGGCAAGCCGAGCCAGGCTTGCAGTGGCCCTGGCGTGACACCTGCCACCTCAGGCAGAGGGCCTCCCGCGTGCCCTCCATGGCGGGTTTCTCCCCGGAGCCGTGGCCTGGGCACTAGGAAGGCCGGGCCTCCCCGACTCCCGGGAGGAGGGGCTAGCCCAGTTGCGCCCTGGCCCCCAAACCCTCTGGTGCCATCTGCCTGTCTCGGCACTTCTGACTCCACAGAGCCTTTCCTACATCTGGGCTGCCTGCCGTGGCAAAGTGCAGGCGTGGGGTGAGGCCATGGCTTTGTCTTTCCCGGAAAAAATGAGCCCCTGGCCGAAGCAGCAGGCCCAGGCATAGCCTTGAGCTTGAAGCCCAGTAGGTCTGTGGCCCTCAGGGCCAGAGCAATGCTTTCAAGGCAGGGAAGCGGCCTGCAAGCTGAGTGGGAGTGGGGGAGGGGAGGGAGACAGCTGAAGCCGAGTCCAGAAGGGCGGCGATGGAAGAGCTGCAGCTGGGTCAGAGCCTGGAGGGAGGGCGGGGCCTTCACTGAGGACCCCCCAGCCCCCCGAGGCCAGCCCTAGGCCCAGGCGGTCGCGCATGCGCCCTTGGCCTGTGCGGTGTGTGGGGGCTTGAACCCAAGCCCGCAGGGCTCCCGGAGCGGCCAGAGAAAGAAGGGCCCATGGAGAGGTAGGCGAGGTGGGCAGGGTGCGCCACCTTACTCTCCTCAGCTCCCTGAGGGAGAGAGAGAGAGACAGAGACAGAGAGAGAGATCCCTGACCTCTGAGTCTCTGCCTCCACCGCTGGCTGGTGCCAACTCACGCGCCATCCCACTTCCAGCCATCACCCCCACGCCTGCCCCGGGGCCAGCCCCACCACAGAGAGGCCGGTTGGTTCCTGCTCACCTCTGTGCCGTCCCTTCCCGACCTGACCCCAGTGCAGGGGATAAGCTTCAGACAAGTCTTTCCATGTCCCTCTGCATGACAATAGACTTCCTCCCCTCTCCCATTCCACAGGCCCACCCACCCGGGACATCCACCTTTGTCATTAGCTCAGGAGAGGATGCAAGATGAGAATCTCTGCTATTGTGTGGGGAGACTCAGTTTCCCGGGTTTCCCCCATGGACACATGTTCTTCAGCTGGGTCTGATTTTCTCCAGACAAGCTGTCTTGGGAAGGATTTGGCCAGCCCTAAGAACCTGAAGGGAAAGGGCGGAGGGGGGTTCTCTCTCTGCCCCCGACAGCCCCGAGCTGGGTCGGTCCCTCAGACCTGGCCAGGGGCAGCCCATCCCCCGGCGCCCTTCCCCGGGGCATCCAAGGGCAGGCTCGGCGCCAGCCCCACCGCGCTCGCCACTGCCCGACCATCGTCCTCCGTCGGGGGGCCTGGGCAGGACAGGGACCCGGCTGTGGGAGGCCTCCAGATCTCAGGCCTGGCACACCGTTTACCAGGCTGCTTCCTCCTCTGACGGGGGCCCAGCACACGCCCCAGGAGACTTGGCAGCCGCCCCCAGGGCTCTAGCCTCTGGAACTCGTCCCCTTGGAAGGGGCCTGGCCCAGGTGCCAGGTTCGGCTGGTCGGCCAGCCTCCTTTGGAGAAAGCAGGCAAGCCGAGCCAGGCTTGCAGTGGCCCTGGCGTGACACCTGCCACCTCAGGCAGAGGGCCTCCCGCGTGCCCTCCATGGCGGGTTTCTCCCCGGAGCCGTGGCCTGGGCACTAGGAAGGCCGGGCCTCCCCGACTCCCGGGAGGAGGGGCTAGCCCAGTTGCGCCCTGGCCCCCAAACCCTCTGGTGCCATCTGCCTGTCTCGGCACTTCTGACTCCACAGAGCCTTTCCTACATCTGGGCTGCCTGCCGTGGCAAAGTGCAGGCGTGGGGTGAGGCCATGGCTTTGTCTTTCCAGGAAAAAATGAGCCCCTGGCCGAAGCAGCAGGCCCAGGCAGAGCCTTGAGCTTGAAGCCCAGTAGGTCTGTGGCCCTCAGGGCCAGAGCAATGCTTTCAAGGCAGGGAAGCGGCCTGCAAGCTGAGTGGGAGTGGGGGAGGGGAGGGAGACAGCTGAAGCCGAGTCCAGAAGGGCGGCGATGGAAGAGCTGCAGCTGGGTCAGAGCCTGGAGGGAGGGCGGGGCCTTCACTGAGGACCCCCCCGCCCCCCGAGGCCAGCCCTAGGCCCAGGCGGTCGCGCATGCGCCCTTGGCCTGTGCGGTGTGTGGGGGGTTGAACCCAAGCCCGCAGGGCTCCCGGAGCGGCCAGAGAAAGAAGGGCCCATGGAGAGGTAGGCGAGGTGGGCAGGGTGCGCCACCTTACTCTCCTCAGCTCCCTGAGGGAGAGAGAGAGAGACAGAGACAGAGAGAGAGATCCCTGACCTCTGAGTCTCTGCCTCCACCGCTGGCTGGTGCCAACTCACGCGCCATCCCACTTCCAGCCATCACCCCCACGCCTGCCCCGGGGCCAGCCCCACCACAGAGAGGCCGGTTGGTTCCTGCTCACCTCTGTGCCGTCCCTTCCCGACCTGACCCCAGTGCAGGGGATAAGCTTCAGACAAGTCTTTCCATGTCCCTCTGCATGACAATAGACTTCCTCCCCTCTCCCATTCCACAGGCCCACCCACCCGGGACATCCACCTTTGTCATTAGCTCAGGAGAGGATGCAAGATGAGAATCTCTGCTATTGTGTGGGGAGACTCAGTTTCCCGGGTTTCCCCCATGGACACATGTTCTTCAGCTGGGTCTGATTTTCTCCAGACAAGCTGTCTTGGGAAGGATTTGGCCAGCCCTAAGAACCTGAAGGGAAAGGGCGGAGGGGGGTTCTCTCTCTGCCCCCGACAGCCCCGAGCTGGGTCGGTCCCTCAGACCTGGCCAGGGGCAGCCCATCCCCCGGCGCCATTCCCCGGGGCATCCAAGGGCAGGCTCGGCGCCAGCCCCACCCCGCTCGCCACTGCCCGACCATCGTCCTCCGTCGGGGGGCCTGGGCAGGACAGGGACCCGGCTGTGGGAGGCCTCCAGATCTCAGGCCTGGCACACCGTTTACCAGGCTGCTTCCTCCTCTGACGGGGGCCCAGCACACGCCCCAGGAGACTTGGCAGCCGCCCCCAGGGCTCTAGCCTCTGGAACTCGTCCCCTTGGAAGGGGCCTGGCCCAGGTGCCAGGTTCGGCTGGTCGGCCAGCCTCCTTTGGAGAAAGCAGGCAAGCCGAGCCAGGCTTGCAGTGGCCCTGGCGTGACACCTGCCACCTCAGGCAGAGGGCCTCCCGCGTGCCCTCCATGGCGGGTTTCTCCCCGGAGCCGTGGCCTGGGCACTAGGAAGGCCGGGCCTCCCCGACTCCCGGGAGGAGGGGCTAGCCCAGTTGCGCCCTGGCCCCCAAACCCTCTGGTGCCATCTGCCTGTCTCGGCACTTCTGACTCCACAGAGCCTTTCCTACATCTGGGCTGCCTGCCGTGGCAAAGTGCAGGCGTGGGGTGAGGCCATGGCTTTGTCTTTCCAGGAAAAAATGAGCCCCTGGCCGAAGCAGCAGGCCCAGGCAGAGCCTTGAGCTTGAAGCCCAGTAGGTCTGTGGCCCTCAGGGCCAGAGCAATGCTTTCAAGGCAGGGAAGCGGCCTGCAAGCTGAGTGGGAGTGGGGGAGGGGAGGGAGACAGCTGAAGCCGAGTCCAGAAGGGCGGCGATGGAAGAGCTGCAGCTGGGTCAGAGCCTGGAGGGAGGGCGGGGCCTTCACTGAGGACCCCCCCGCCCCCCGAGGCCAGCCCTAGGCCCAGGCGGTCGCGCATGCGCCCTTGGCCTGTGCGGTGTGTGGGGGGTTGAACCCAAGCCCGCAGGGCTCCCGGAGCGGCCAGAGAAAGAAGGGCCCATGGAGAGGTAGGCCAGGTGGGCAGGGGGCGCCACCTTACTCTCCTCAGCTCCCTGAGGGAGAGAGAGAGAGACAGAGACAGAGAGAGAGATCCCTGACCTCTGAGTCTCTGCCTCCACCGCTGGCTGGTGCCAACTCACGCGCCATCCCACTTCCAGCCATCACCCCCACGCCTGCCCCGGGGCCAGCCCCACCACAGAGAGGCCGGTTGGTTCCTGCTCACCTCTGTGCCGTCCCTTCCCGACCTGACCCCAGTGCAGGGGATAAGCTTCAGACAAGTCTTTCCATGTCCCTCTGCATGACAATAGACTTCCTCCCCTCTCCCATTCCACAGGCCCACCCACCCGGGACATCCACCTTTGTCATTAGCTCAGGAGAGGATGCAAGATGAGAATCTCTGCTATTGTGTGGGGAGACTCAGTTTCCCGGGTTTCCCCCATGGACACATGTTCTTCAGCTGGGTCTGATTTTCTCCAGACAAGCTGTCTTGGGAAGGATTTGGCCAGCCCTAAGAACCTGAAGGGAAAGGGCGGAGGGGGGTTCTCTCTCTGCCCCCGACAGCCCCGAGCTGGGTCGGTCCCTCAGACCTAGCCAGGGGCAGCCCATCCCCCGGCGCCCTTCCCCGGGGCATCCAAGGGCAGGCTCGGCGCCAGCCCCACCCCGCTCGCCACTGCCCGACCATCGTCCTCCGTCGGGGGGCCTGGGCAGGACAGGGACCCGGCTGTGGGAGGCCTCCAGATCTCAGGCCTGGCACACCGTTTACCAGGCTGCTTCCTCCTCTGACGGGGGCCCAGCACACGCCCCAGGAGACTTGGCAGCCGCCCCCAGGGCTCTAGCCTCTGGAACTCGTCCCCTTGGAAGGGGCCTGGCCCAGGTGCCAGGTTCGGCTGGTCGGCCAGCCTCCTTTGGAGAAAGCAGGCAAGCCGAGCCAGGCTTGCAGTGGCCCTGGCGTGACACCTGCCACCTCAGGCAGAGGGCCTCCCGCGTGCCCTCCATGGCGGGTTTCTCCCCGGAGCCGTGGCCTGGGCACTAGGAAGGCCGGGCCTCCCCGACTCCCGGGAGGAGGGGCTAGCCCAGTTGCGCCCTGGCCCCCAAACCCTCTGGTGCCATCTGCCTGTCTCGGCACTTCTGACTCCACAGAGCCTTTCCTACATCTGGGCTGCCTGCCGTGGCAAAGTGCAGGCGTGGGGTGAGGCCATGGCTTTGTCTTTCCCGGAAAAAATGAGCCCCTGGCCGAAGCAGCAGGCCCAGGCATAGCCTTGAGCTTGAAGCCCAGTAGGTCTGTGGCCCTCAGGGCCAGAGCAATGCTTTCAAGGCAGGGAAGCGGCCTGCAAGCTGAGTGGGAGTGGGGGAGGGGAGGGAGACAGCTGAAGCCGAGTCCAGAAGGGCGGCGATGGAAGAGCTGCAGCTGGGTCAGAGCCTGGAGGGAGGGCGGGGCCTTCACTGAGGACCCCCCCCCCCCCGAGGCCAGCCCTAGGCCCAGGCGGTCGCGCATGCGCCCTTGGCCTGTGCGGTGTGTGGGGGCTTGAACCCAAGCCCGCAGGGCTCCCGGAGCGGCCAGAGAAAGAAGGGCCCATGGAGAGGTAGGCGAGGTGGACAGGGTGCGCCACCTTACTCTCCTCAGCTCCCTGAGGGAGAGAGAGAGAGACAGAGACAGAGAGAGAGATCCCTGACCTCTGAGTCTCTGCCTCCACCGCTGGCTGGTGCCAACTCACGCGCCATCCCACTTCCAGCCATCACCCCCACGCCTGCCCCGGGGCCAGCCCCACCACAGAGAGGCCGGTTGGTTCCTGCTCACCTCTGTGCCGTCCCTTCCCGACCTGACCCCAGTGCAGGGGATAAGCTTCAGACAAGTCTTTCCATGTCCCTCTGCATGACAATAGACTTCCTCCCCTCTCCCATTCCACAGGCCCACCCACCCGGGACATCCACCTTTGTCATTAGCTCAGGAGAGGATGCAAGATGAGAATCTCTGCTATTGTGTGGGGAGACTCAGTTTCCCGGGTTTCCCCCATGGACACATGTTCTTCAGCTGGGTCTGATTTTCTCCAGACAAGCTGTCTTGGGAAGGATTTGGCCAGCCCTAAGAACCTGAAGGGAAAGGGCGGAGGGGGGTTCTCTCTCTGCCCCCGACAGCCCCGAGCTGGGTCGGTCCCTCAGACCTGGCCAGGGGCAGCCCGTCCCCCGGCGCCCTTCCCCGGGGCATCCAAGGGCAGGCTCGGCGCCAGCCCCACCCCGCTCGCCACTGCCCGACCATCGTCCTCCGTCGGGGGGCCTGGGCAGGACAGGGACCCGGCTGTGGGAGGCCTCCAGATCTCAGGCCTGGCACACCGTTTACCAGGCTGCTTCCTCCTCTGACGGGGGCCCAGCACACGCCCCAGGAGACTTGGCAGCCGCCCCCAGGGCTCTAGCCTCTGGAACTCGTCCCCTTGGAAGGGGCCTGGCCCAGGTGCCAGGTTCGGCTGGTCGGCCAGCCTCCTTTGGAGAAAGCAGGCAAGCCGAGCCAGGCTTGCAGTGGCCCTGGCGTGACACCTGCCACCTCAGGCAGAGGGCCTCCCGCGTGCCCTCCATGGCGGGTTTCTCCCCGGAGCCGTGGCCTGAGCACTAGGAAGGCCGGGCCTCCCCGACTCCCGGGAGGAGGGGCTAGCCCAGTTGCGCCCTGGCCCCCAAACCCTCTGGTGCCATCTGCCTGTTTCGGCACTTCTGACTACACAGAGCCTTTCCTACATCTGGGCTGCCTGCCGTGGCAAAGTGCAGGCGTGGGGTGAGGCCATGGCTTTGTCTTTCCCGGAAAAAATGAGCCCCTGGCCGAAGCAGCAGGCCCAGGCAGAGCCTTGAGCTTGAAGCCCAGTAGGTCTGTGGCCCTCAGGACCAGAGCAATGCTTTCAAGGCAGGGAAGCGGCCTGCAAGCTGAGTGGGAGTGGGGGAGGGGAGGGAGACAGCTGAAGCCGAGTCCAGAAGGGCGGCGATGGAAGAGCTGCAGCTGGGTCAGAGCCTGGAGGGATGGCGGGGCCTTCACTGAGGACCCCCCCGCCCCCCGAGGCCAGCCCTAGGCCCCGGCGGTCGCGCATGCGCCCTTGGCCTGTGCGGTGTGTGGGGGCTTGAACCCAAGCCCGCAGGGCTCCCGGAGCGGCCAGAGAAAGAAGGGCCCATGGAGAGGTAGGCGAGGTGGGCAGGGGGCGCCACCTTACTCTCCTCAGCTCCCTGAGGGCGAGAGACAGAGACAGAGACAGAGAGAGAGATCCCTGACCTCTGAGTCTCTGCCTCCACCGCTGGCTGGTGCCAACTCACGCGCCATCCCACTTCCAGCCATCACCCCCACGCCTGCCCCGGGGCCAGCCCCACCACAGAGAGGCCGGTTGGTTCCTGCTCACCTCTGTGCCGTCCCTTCCCGACCTGACCCCAGTGCAGGGGATAAGCTTCAGACAAGTCTTTCCATGTCCCTCTGCATGACAATAGACTTCCTCCCCTCTCCCATTCCACAGGCCCACCCACCCGGGACATCCACCTTTGTCATTAGCTCAGGAGAGGATGCAAGATGAGAATCTCTGCTATTGTGTGGGGAGACTCAGTTTCCCGGGTTTCCCCCATGGACACATGTTCTTCAGCTGGGTCTGATTTTCTCCAGACAAGCTGTCTTGGGAAGGATTTGGCCAGCCCTAAGAACCTGAAGGGAAAGGGCGGAGGGGGGTTCTCTCTCTGCCCCCGACAGCCCCGAGCTGGGTCGGTCCCTCAGACCTGGCCAGGGGCAGCCCATCCCCCGGCGCCCTTCCCCGGGGCATCCAAGGGCAGGCTCGGCGCCAGCCCCACCCCGCTCGCCACTGCCCGACCATCGTCCTCCCTCGGGGGGCCTGGGCAGGACAGGGACCCGGCTGTGGGAGGCCTCCAGATCTCAGGCCTGGCACACCGTATACCAGGCTGCTTCCTCCTCTGACGGGGGCCCAGCACACGCCCCAGGAGACTTGGCAGCCGCCCCCAGGGCTCTAGCCTCTGGAACTCGTCCCCTTGGAAGGGGACTGGCCCAGGTGCCAGGTTCGGCTGGTCGGCCAGCCTCCTTTGGAGAAAGCAGGCAAGCCGAGCCAGGCTTGCAGTGGCCCTGGCGTGACACCTGCCACCTCAGGCAGAGGGCCTCCCGCGTGCCCTCCATGGCGGGTTTCTCCCCGGAGCCGTGGCCTGGGCACTAGGAAGGCCGGGCCTCCCCGACTCCCGGGAGGAGGTGCTAGCCCACTTGCGCCCTGGCCCCCAAACCCTCTGGTGCCATCTGCCTGTCTCGGCACTTCTGACTCCACAGAGCCTTTCCTACATCTGGGCTGCCTGCCGTGGCAAAGTGCAGGCGTGGGGTGAGGCCATGGCTTTGTCTTTCCCGGAAAAAATGAGCCCCTGGCCGAAGCAGCAGGCCCAGGCAGAGCCTTGAGCTTGAAGCCCAGTAGGTCTGTGGCCCTCAGGGCCAGAGCAATGCTTTCAAGGCAGGGAAGCGGCCTGCAAGCTGAGTGGGAGTGGGGGAGGGGAGGGAGACAGCTGAAGCCGAGTCCAGAAGGGCGGCGATGGAAGAGCTGCAGCTGGGTCAGAGCCTGGAGGGAGGGCGGGGCCTTCACTGAGGACCCCCCCGCCCCCCGAGGCCAGCCCTAGGCCCAGGCGGTCGCGCATGCGCCCTTGGCCTGTGCGGTGTGTGGGGGGTTGAACCCAAGCCCGCAGGGCTCCCGGAGCGGCCAGAGAAAGAAGGGCCCATGGAGAGGTAGGCCAGGTGGGCAGGGGGCGCCACCTTACTCTCCTCAGCTCCCTGAGGGAGAGAGAGAGAGACAGAGACAGAGAGAGAGATCCCTGACCTCTGAGTCTCTGCCTCCACCGCTGGCTGGTGCCAACTCACGCGCCATCCCACTTCCAGCCATCACCCCCACGCCTGCCCCGGGGCCAGCCCCACCACAGAGAGGCCGGTTGGTTCCTGCTCACCTCTGTGCCGTCCCTTCCCGACCTGACCCCAGTGCAGGGGATAAGCTTCAGACAAGTCTTTCCATGTCCCTCTGCATGACAATAGACTTCCTCCCCTCTCCCATTCCACAGGCCCACCCACCCGGGACATCCACCTTTGTCATTAGCTCAGGAGAGGATGCAAGATGAGAATCTCTGCTATTGTGTGGGGAGACTCAGTTTCCCGGGTTTCCCCCATGGACACATGTTCTTCAGCTGGGTCTGATTTTCTCCAGACAAGCTGTCTTGGGAAGGATTTGGCCAGCCCTAAGAACCTGAAGGGAAAGGGCGGAGGGGGGTTCTCTCTCTGCCCCCGACAGCCCCGAGCTGGGTCGGTCCCTCAGACCTAGCCAGGGGCAGCCCATCCCCCGGCGCCCTTCCCCGGGGCATCCAAGGGCAGGCTCGGCGCCAGCCCCACCCCGCTCGCCACTGCCCGACCATCGTCCTCCGTCGGGGGGCCTGGGCAGGACAGGGACCCGGCTGTGGGAGGCCTCCATATCTCAGGCCTGGCACACCGTTTACCAGGCTGCTTCCTCCTCTGACGGGGGCCCAGCACACGCCCCAGGAGACTTGGCAGCCGCCCCCAGGGCTCTAGCCTCTGGAACTCATCCCCTTGGAAGGGGCCTGGCCCAGGTGCCAGGTTCGGCTGGTCGGCCAGCCTCCTTTGGAGAAAGCAGGCAAGCCGAGCCAGGCTTGCAGTGGCCCTGGCGTGACACCTGCCACCTCAGGCAGAGGGCCTCCCGCGTGCCCTCCATGGCGGGTTTCTCCCCGGAGCCGTGGCCTGGGCACTAGGAAGGCCGGGCCTCCCCGACTCCCGGGAGGAGGGGCTAGCCCAGTTGCGCCCTGGCCCCCAAACCCTCTGGTGCCATCTGCCTGTTTCGGCACTTCTGACTACACAGAGCCTTTCCTACATCTGGGCTGCCTGCCGTGGCAAAGTGCAGGCGTGGGGTGAGGCCATGGCTTTGTCTTTCCTGGAAATAATGAGCCCATGGCCGAAGCAGCAGGCCCAGGCAGAGCCTTGAGCTTGAAGCCCAGTAGGTCTGTGGCCCTCAGGGCCAGAGCAATGCTTTCAAGGCAGGGAAGCGGCCTGCAAGCTGAGTGGGAGTGGGGGAGGGGAGGGAGACAGCTGAAGCCGAGTCCAGAAGGGCGGCGATGGAAGAGCTGCAGCTGGGTCAGAGCCTGGAGGGATGGCGGGGCCTTCACTGAGGACCCCCCCGCCCCCCGAGGCCAGCCCTAGGCCCCGGCGGTCGCGCATGCGCCCTTGGCCTGTGCGGTGTGTGGGGGCTTGAACCCAAGCCCGCAGGGCTCCCGGAGCGGCCAGAGAAAGAAGGGCCCATGGAGAGGTAGGCGAGGTGGGCAGGGGGCGCCACCTTACTCTCCTCAGCTCCCTGAGGGAGAGAGACAGAGACAGAGACAGAGAGAGAGATCCCTGACCTCTGAGTCTCTGCCTCCACCGCTGGCTGGTGCCAACTCACGCGCCATCCCACTTCCAGCCATCACCCCCCACGCCTGCCCCGGGGCCAGCCCCACCACAGAGAGGCCGGTTGGTTCCTGCTCACCTCTGTGCCGTCCCTTCCCGACCTGACCCCAGTGCAGGGGATAAGCTTCAGACAAGTCTTTCCATGTCCCTCTGCATGACAATAGACTTCCTCCCCTCTCCCATTCCACAGGCCCACCCACCCGGGACATCCACCTTTGTCATTAGCTCAGGAGAGGATGCAAGATGAGAATCTCTGCTATTGTGTGGGGAGACTCAGTTTCCCGGGTTTCCCCCATGGACACATGTTCTTCAGCTGGGTCTGATTTTCTCCAGACAAGCTGTCTTGGGAAGGATTTGGCCAGCCCTAAGAACCTGAAGGGAAAGGGCGGAGGGGGGTTCTCTCTCTGCCCCCGACAGCCCCGAGCTGGGTCGGTCCCTCAGACCTGGCCAGGGGCAGCCCATCCCCCGGCGCCCTTCCCCGGGGCATCCAAGGGCAGGCTCGGCGCCAGCCCCACCCCGCTCGCCACTGCCCGACCATCGTCCTCCCTCGGGGGGCCTGGGCAGGACAGGGACCCGGCTGTGGGAGGCCTCCAGATCTCAGGCCTGGCACACCGTTTACCAGGCTGCTTCCTCCTCTGACGGGGGCCCAGCACACGCCCCAGGAGACTTGGCAGCCGCCCCCAGGGCTCTAGCCTCTGGAACTCGTCCCCTTGGAAGGGGCCTGGCCCAGGTGCCAGGTTCGGCTGGTCGGCCAGCCTCCTTTGGAGAAAGCAGGCAAGCCGAGCCAGGCTTGCAGTGGCCCTGGCGTGACACCTGCCACCTCAGGCAGAGGGCCTCCCGCGTGCCCTCCATGGCGGGTTTCTCCCCGGAGCCGTGGCCTGGGCACTAGGAAGGCCGGGCCTCCCCGACTCCCGGGAGGAGGGGCTAGCCCAGTTGCGCCCTGGCCCCCAAACCCTCTGGTGCCATCTGCCTGTCTCGGCACTTCTGACTCCACAGAGCCTTTCCTACATCTGGGCTGCCTGCCGTGGCAAAGTGCAGGCGCGGGGTGAGGCCATGGCTTTGTCTTTCCAGGAAAAAATGAGCCCCTGGCCGAAGCAGCAGGCCCAGGCAGAGCCTTGAGCTTGAAGCCCAGTAGGTCCGTGGCCCTCAGGGCCAGAGCCATGCTTTCAAGGCAGGGAAGCGGCCTGCAAGCTGAGTGGGAGTGGGGGAGGGGAGGGAGACAGCTGAAGCCGAGTCCAGAAGGGCGGCGATGGAAGAGCTGCAGCTGGGTCAGAGCCTGGAGGGAGGGCGGGGCCTTCACTGAGGACCCCCCCGCCCCCCGAGGCCAGCCCTAGGCCCAGGCGGTCGCGCATGCGCCCTTGGCCTGTGCGGTGTGTGGGGGCTTGAACCCAAGCCCGCAGGGCTCCCGGAGCGGCCAGAGAAAGAAGGGCCCATGGAGAGGTAGGCGAGGTGGGCAGGGGGCACCACCTTACTCTCCTCAGCTCCCTGAGGGAGAGAGACAGAGACAGAGACAGAGAGAGAGATCCCTGACCGCTGAGTCTCTGCCTCCACCGCTGGCTGGTGCCAACTCACGCGCCATCCCACTTCCAGCCATCACCCCCACGCCTGCCCCGGGGCCAGCCCCACCACAGAGAGGCCGGTTGGTTCCTGCTCACCTCTGTGCCGTCCCTTCCCGACCTGACCCCAGTGCAGGGGATAAGCTTCAGACAAGTCTTTCCATGTCCCTCTGCATGACAATAGACTTCCTCCCCTCTCCCATTCCACAGGCCCACCCACCCGGGACATCCACCTTGGTCATTAGCTCAGGAGAGGATGCAAGATGAGAATCTCTGCTATTGTGTGGGGAGACTCAGTTTCCCGGGTTTCCCCCATGGACACATGTTCTTCAGCTGGGTCTGATTTTCTCCAGACAAGCTGTCTTGGGAAGGATTTGGCCAGCCCTAAGAACCTGAAGGGAAAGGGCGGAGGGGGGTTCTCTCTCTGCCCCCGACAGCCCCGAGCTGGGTCGGTCCCTCAGACCCGGCCAGGGGCAGCCCATCCCCCGGCGCCCTTCCCCGGGGCATCCAAGGGCAGGCTCGGCGCCAGCCCCACCCCGCTCGCCACTGCCCGACCATCGTCCTCCGTCGGGGGGCCTGGGCAGGACAGGGACCCGGCTGTGGGAGGCCTCCAGATCTCAGGCCTGGCACACCGTTTACCAGGCTGCTTCCTCCTCTGACGGGGGCCCAGCACACGCCCCAGGAGACTTGGCAGCCGCCCCCAGGGCTCTAGCCTCTGGAACTCGTCCCCTTGGAAGGGGCCTGGCCCAGGTGCCAGGTTCGGCTGGTCGGCCAGCCTCCTTTGGAGAAAGCAGGCAAGCCGAGCCAGGCTTGCAGTGGCCCTGGCGTGACACCTGCCACCTCAGGCAGAGGGCCTCCCGCGTGCCCTCCATGGCGGGTTTCTCCCCGGAGCCGTGGCCTGGGCACTAGGAAGGCCGGGCCTCCCCGACTCCCGGGAGGAGGGGCTAGCCCAGTTGCGCCCTGGCCCCCAAACCCTCTGGTGCCATCTGCCTGTCTCGGCACTTCTGACTCCACAGAGCCTTTCCTACATCTGGGCTGCCTGCCGTGGCAAAGTGCAGGCGTGGGGTGAGGCCATGGCTTTGTCTTTCCCGGAAAAAATGAGCCCCTGGCCGAAGCAGCAGGCCCAGGCAGAGCCTTGAGCTTGAAGCCCAGTAGGTCTGTGGCCCTCAGGGCCAGAGCCATGCTTTCAAGGCAGGGAAGCGGCCTGCAAGCTGAGTGGGAGTGGGGGAGGGGAGGGAGACAGCTGAAGCCGAGTCCAGAAGGGCGGCGATGGAAGAGCTGCAGCTGGGTCAGAGCCTGGAGGGAGGGCGGGGCCTTCACTGAGGACCCCCCCGCCCCCCGAGGCCAGCCCTAGGCCCAGGCGGTCGCGCATGCGCCCTTGGCCTGTGCGGTGTGTGGGGGCTTGAACCCAAGCCCGCAGGGCTCCCGGAGCGGCCAGAGAAAGAAGGGCCCATGGAGAGGTAGGCGAGGTGGGCAGGGGGCACCACCTTACTCTCCTCAGCTCCCTGAGGGAGAGAGACAGAGACAGAGACAGAGAGAGAGATCCCTGACCGCTGAGTCTCTGCCTCCACCGCTGGCTGGTGCCAACTCACGCGCCATCCCACTTCCAGCCATCACCCCCACGCCTGCCCCGGGGCCAGCCCCACCACAGAGAGGCCGGTTGGTTCCTGCTCACCTCTGTGCCGTCCCTTCCCGACCTGACCCCAGTGCAGGGGATAAGCTTCAGACAAGTCTTTCCATGTCCCTCTGCATGACAATAGACTTCCTCCCCTCTCCCATTCCACAGGCCCACCCACCCGGGACATCCACCTTGGTCATTAGCTCAGGAGAGGATGCAAGATGAGAATCTCTGCTATTGTGTGGGGAGACTCAGTTTCCCGGGTTTCCCCCATGGACACATGTTCTTCAGCTGGGTCTGATTTTCTCCAGACAAGCTGTCTTGGGAAGGATTTGGCCAGCCCTAAGAACCTGAAGGGAAAGGGCGGAGGGGGGTTCTCTCTCTGCCCCCGACAGCCCCGAGCTGGGTCGGTCCCTCAGACCCGGCCAGGGGCAGCCCATCCCCCGGCGCCCTTCCCCGGGGCATCCAAGGGCAGGCTCGGCGCCAGCCCCACCCCGCTCGCCACTGCCCGACCATCGTCCTCCCTCGGGGGGCCTGGGCAGGACAGGGACCCGGCTGTGGGAGGCCTCCAGATCTCAGGCCTGGCACACCGTTTACCAGGCTGCTTCCTCCTCTGACGGGGGCCCAGCACACGCCCCAGGAGACTTGGCAGCCGCCCCCAGGGCTCTAGCCTCTGGAACTCGTCCCCTTGGAAGGGGCCTGGCCCAGGTGCCAGGTTCGGCTGGTCGGCCAGCCTCCTTTGGAGAAAGCAGGCAAGCCGAGCCAGGCTTGCAGTGGCCCTGGCGTGACACCTGCCACCTCAGGCAGAGGGCCTCCCGCGTGCCCTCCATGGCGGGTTTCTCCCCGGAGCCGTGGCCTGGGCACTAGGAAGGCCGGGCCTCCCCGACTCCCGGGAGGAGGGGCTAGCCCAGTTGCGCCCTGGCCCCCAAACCCTCTGGTGCCATCTGCCTGTCTCGGCACTTCTGACTCCACAGAGCCTTTCCTACATCTGGGCTGCCTGCCGTGGCAAAGTGCAGGCGTGGGGTGAGGCCATGGCTTTGTCTTTCCCGGAAAAAATGAGCCCCTGGCCGAAGCAGCAGGCCCAGGCAGAGCCTTGAGCTTGAAGCCCAGTAGGTCTGTGGCCCTCAGGGCCAGAGCCATGCTTTCAAGGCAGGGAAGCGGCCTGCAAGCTGAGTGGGAGTGGGGGAGGGGAGGGAGACAGCTGAAGCCGAGTCCAGAAGGGCGGCGATGGAAGAGCTGCAGCTGGGTCAGAGCCTGGAGGGAGGGCGGGGCCTTCACTGAGGACCCCCCCGCCCCCCGAGGCCAGCCCTAGGCCCAGGCGGTCGCGCATGCGCCCTTGGCCTGTGCGGTGTGTGGGGGCTTGAACTCAAGCCCGCAGGGCTCCCGGAGCGGCCAGAGAAAGAAGGGCCCATGGAGAGGTAGGCGAGGTGGGCAGGGGGCACCACCTTACTCTCCTCAGCTCCCTGAGGGAGAGAGACAGAGACAGAGACAGAGAGAGAGATCCCTGACCGCTGAGTCTCTGCCTCCACCGCTGGCTGGTGCCAACTCACGCGCCATCCCACTTCCAGCCATCACCCCCACGCCTGCCCCGGGGCCAGCCCCACCACAGAGAGGCCGGTTGGTTCCTGCTCACCTCTGTGCCGTCCCTTCCCGACCTGACCCCAGTGCAGGGGATAAGCTTCAGACAAGTCTTTCCATGTCCCTCTGCATGACAATAGACTTCCTCCCCTCTCCCATTCCACAGGCCCACCCACCCGGGACATCCACCTTTGTCATTAGCTCAGGAGAGGATGCAAGATGAGAATCTCTGCTATTGTGTGGGGAGACTCAGTTTCCCGGGTTTCCCCCATGGACACATGTTCTTCAGCTGGGTCTGATTTTCTCCAGACAAGCTGTCTTGGGAAGGATTTGGCCAGCCCTAAGAACCTGAAGGGAAAGGGCGGAGGGGGGTTCTCTCTCTGCCCCCGACAGCCCCGAGCTGGGTCGGTCCCTCAGACCCGGCCAGGGGCAGCCCATCCCCCGGCGCCCTTCCCCGGGGCATCCAAGGGCAGGCTCGGCGCCAGCCCCACCCCGCTCGCCACTGCCCGACCATCGTCCTCCCTCGGGGGGCCTGGGCAGGACAGGGACCCGGCTGTGGGAGGCCTCCAGATCTCAGGCCTGGCACACCGTTTACCAGGCTGCTTCCTCCTCTGACGGGGGCCCAGCACACGCCCCAGGAGACTTGGCAGCCGCCCCCAGGGCTCTAGCCTCTGGAACTCGTCCCCTTGGAAGGGGCCTGGCCCAGGTGCCAGGTTCGGCTGGTCGGCCAGCCTCCTTTGGAGAAAGCAGGCAAGCCGAGCCAGGCTTGCAGTGGCCCTGGCGTGACACCTGCCACCTCAGGCAGAGGGCCTCCCGCGTGCCCTCCATGGCGGGTTTCTCCCCGGAGCCGTGGCCTGGGCACTAGGAAGGCCGGGCCTCCCCGACTCCCGGGAGGAGGGGCTAGCCCACTTGCGCCCTGGCCCCCAAACCCTCTGGTGCCATCTGCCTGTCTCGGCACTTCTGACTCCACAGAGCCTTTCCTACATCTGGGCTGCCTGCCGTGGCAAAGTGCAGGCGTGGGGTGAGGCCATGGCTTTGTCTTTCCCGGAAAAAATGAGCCCCTGGCCGAAGCAGCAGGCCCAGGCATAGCCTTGAGCTTGAAGCCCAGTAGGTCTGTGGCCCTCAGGGCCAGAGCAATGCTTTCAAGGCAGGGAAGCGGCCTGCAAGCTGAGTGGGAGTGGGGGAGGGGAGGGAGACAGCTGAAGCCGAGTCCAGAAGGGCGGCGATGGAAGAGCTGCAGCTGGGTCAGAGCCTGGAGGGAGGGCGGGGCCTTCACTGAGGACCCCCCAGCCCCCCGAGGCCAGCCCTAGGCCCAGGCGGTCGCGCATGCGCCCTTGGCCTGTGCGGTGTGTGGGGGCTTGAACCCAAGCCCGCAGGGCTCCCGGAGCGGCCAGAGAAAGAAGGGCCCATGGAGAGGTAGGCGAGGTGGGCAGGGTGCGCCACCTTACTCTCCTCAGCTCCCTGAGGGAGAGAGAGAGAGACAGAGACAGAGAGAGAGATCCCTGACCTCTGAGTCTCTGCCTCCACCGCTGGCTGGTGCCAACTCACGCGCCATCCCACTTCCAGCCATCACCCCCACGCCTGCCCCGGGGCCAGCCCCACCACAGAGAGGCCGGTTGGTTCCTGCTCACCTCTGTGCCGTCCCTTCCCGACCTGACCCCAGTGCAGGGGATAAGCTTCAGACAAGTCTTTCCATGTCCCTCTGCATGACAATAGACTTCCTCCCCTCTCCCATTCCACAGGCCCACCCACCCGGGACATCCACCTTTGTCATTAGCTCAGGAGAGGATGCAAGATGAGAATCTCTGCTATTGTGTGGGGAGACTCAGTTTCCCGGGTTTCCCCCATGGACACATGTTCTTCAGCTGGGTCTGATTTTCTCCAGACAAGCTGTCTTGGGAAGGATTTGGCCAGCCCTAAGAACCTGAAGGGAAAGGGCGGAGGGGGGTTCTCTCTCTGCCCCCGACAGCCCCGAGCTGGGTCGGTCCCTCAGACCTGGCCAGGGGCAGCCCATCCCCCGGCGCCCTTCCCCGGGGCATCCAAGGGCAGGCTCGGCGCCAGCCCCACCCCGCTCGCCACTGCCCGACCATCGTCCTCCCTCGGGGGGCCTGGGCAGGACAGGGACCCGGCTGTGGGAGGCCTCCAGATCTCAGGCCTGGCACACCGTATACCAGGCTGCTTCCTCCTCTGACGGGGGCCCAGCACACGCCCCAGGAGACTTGGCAGCCGCCCCCAGGGCTCTAGCCTCTGGAACTCGTCCCCTTGGAAGGGGCCTGGCCCAGGTGCCAGGTTCGGCTGGTCGGCCAGCCTCCTTTGGAGAAAGCAGGCAAGCCGAGCCAGGCTTGCAGTGGCCCTGGCGTGACACCTGCCACCTCAGGCAGAGGGCCTCCCGCGTGCCCTCCATGGCGGGTTTCTCCCCGGAGCCGTGGCCTGGGCACTAGGAAGGCCGGGCCTCCCCGACTCCCGGGAGGAGGGGCTAGCCCACTTGCGCCCTGGCCCCCAAACCCTCTGGTGCCATCTGCCTGTCTCGGCACTTCTGACTCCACAGAGCCTTTCCTACATCTGGGCTGCCTGCCGTGGCAAAGTGCAGGCGTGGGGTGAGGCCATGGCTTTGTCTTTCCAGGAAAAAATGAGCCCCTGGCCGAAGCAGCAGGCCCAGGCAGAGCCTTGAGCTTGAAGCCCAGTAGGTCTGTGGCCCTCAGGGCCAGAGCAATGCTTTCAAGGCAGGGAAGCGGCCTGCAAGCTGAGTGGGAGTGGGGGAGGGGAGGGAGACAGCTGAAGCCGAGTCCAGAAGGGCGGCGATGGAAGAGCTGCAGCTGGGTCAGAGCCTGGAGGGAGGGCGGGGCCTTCACTGAGGACCCCCCCGCCCCCCGAGGCCAGCCCTAGGCCCAGGCGGTCGCGCATGCGCCCTTGGCCTGTGCGGTGTGTGGGGGCTTGAACCCAAGCCCGCAGGGCTCCCGGAGCGGCCAGAGAAAGAAGGGCCCATGGAGAGGTAGGCGAGGTGGGCAGGGGGCACCACCTTACTCTCCTCAGCTCCCTGAGGGAGAGAGACAGAGACAGAGACAGAGAGAGAGATCCCTGACCTCTGAGTCTCTGCCTCCACCGCTGGCTGGTGCCAACTCACGCGCCATCCCACTTCCAGCCATCACCCCCACGCCTGCCCCGGGGCCAGCCCCACCACAGAGAGGCCGGTTGGTTCCTGCTCACCTCTGTGCCGTCCCTTCCCGACCTGACCCCAGTGCAGGGGATAAGCTTCAGACAAGTCTTTCCATGTCCCTCTGCATGACAATAGACTTCCTCCCCTCTCCCATTCCACAGGCCCACCCACCCGGGACATCCACCTTTGTCATTAGCTCAGGAGAGGATGCAAGATGAGAATCTCTGCTATTGTGTGGGGAGACTCAGTTTCCCGGGTTTCCCCCATGGACACATGTTCTTCAGCTGGGTCTGATTTTCTCCAGACAAGCTGTCTTGGGAAGGATTTGGCCAGCCCTAAGAACCTGAAGGGAAAGGGCGGAGGGGGGTTCTCTCTCTGCCCCCGACAGCCCCGAGCTGGGTCGGTCCCTCAGACCCGGCCAGGGGCAGCCCATCCCCCGGCGCCCTTCCCCGGGGCATCCAAGGGCAGGCTCGGCGCCAGCCCCACCCCGCTCGCCACTGCCCGACCATCGTCCTCCGTCGGGGGGCCTGGGCAGGACAGGGACCCGGCTGTGGGAGGCCTCCAGATCTCAGGCCTGGCACACCGTTTACCAGGCTGCTTCCTCCTCTGACGGGGGCCCAGCACACGCCCCAGGAGACTTGGCAGCCGCCCCCAGGGCTCTAGCCTCTGGAACTCGTCCCCTTGGAAGGGGCCTGGCCCAGGTGCCAGGTTCGGCTGGTCGGCCAGCCTCCTTTGGAGAAAGCAGGCAAGCCGAGCCAGGCTTGCAGTGGCCCTGGCGTGACACCTGCCACCTCAGGCAGAGGGCCTCCCGCGTGCCCTCCATGGCGGGTTTCTCCCCGGAGCCGTGGCCTGGGCACTAGGAAGGCCGGGCCTCCCCGACTCCCGGGAGGAGGGGCTAGCCCAGTTGCGCCCTGGCCCCCAAACCCTCTGGTGCCATCTGCCTGTCTCGGCACTTCTGACTCCACAGAGCCTTTCCTACATCTGGGCTGCCTGCCGTGGCAAAGTGCAGGCGTGGGGTGAGGCCATGGCTTTGTCTTTCCCGGAAAAAATGAGCCCCTGGCCGAAGCAGCAGGCCCAGGCATAGCCTTGAGCTTGAAGCCCAGTAGGTCTGTGGCCCTCAGGGCCAGAGCAATGCTTTCAAGGCAGGGAAGCGGCCTGCAAGCTGAGTGGGAGTGGGGGAGGGGAGGGAGACAGCTGAAGCCGAGTCCAGAAGGGCGGCGATGGAAGAGCTGCAGCTGGGTCAGAGCCTGGAGGGAGGGCGGGGCCTTCACTGAGGACCCCCCAGCCCCCCGAGGCCAGCCCTAGGCCCAGGCGGTCGCGCATGCGCCCTTGGCCTGTGCGGTGTGTGGGGGCTTGAACCCAAGCCCGCAGGGCTCCCGGAGCGGCCAGAGAAAGAAGGGCCCATGGAGAGGTAGGCGAGGTGGGCAGGGTGCGCCACCTTACTCTCCTCAGCTCCCTGAGGGAGAGAGAGAGAGACAGAGACAGAGAGAGAGATCCCTGACCTCTGAGTCTCTGCCTCCACCGCTGGCTGGTGCCAACTCACGCGCCATCCCACTTCCAGCCATCACCCCCACGCCTGCCCCGGGGCCAGCCCCACCACAGAGAGGCCGGTTGGTTCCTGCTCACCTCTGTGCCGTCCCTTCCCGACCTGACCCCAGTGCAGGGGATAAGCTTCAGACAAGTCTTTCCATGTCCCTCTGCATGACAATAGACTTCCTCCCCTCTCCCATTCCACAGGCCCACCCACCCGGGACATCCACCTTTGTCATTAGCTCAGGAGAGGATGCAAGATGAGAATCTCTGCTATTGTGTGGGGAGACTCAGTTTCCCGGGTTTCCCCCATGGACACATGTTCTTCAGCTGGGTCTGATTTTCTCCAGACAAGCTGTCTTGGGAAGGATTTGGCCAGCCCTAAGAACCTGAAGGGAAAGGGCGGAGGGGGGTTCTCTCTCTGCCCCCGACAGCCCCGAGCTGGGTCGGTCCCTCAGACCTGGCCAGGGGCAGCCCATCCCCCGGCGCCCTTCCCCGGGGCATCCAAGGGCAGGCTCGGCGCCAGCCCCACCGCGCTCGCCACTGCCCGACCATCGTCCTCCGTCGGGGGGCCTGGGCAGGACAGGGACCCGGCTGTGGGAGGCCTCCAGATCTCAGGCCTGGCACACCGTTTACCAGGCTGCTTCCTCCTCTGACGGGGGCCCAGCACACGCCCCAGGAGACTTGGCAGCCGCCCCCAGGGCTCTAGCCTCTGGAACTCGTCCCCTTGGAAGGGGCCTGGCCCAGGTGCCAGGTTCGGCTGGTCGGCCAGCCTCCTTTGGAGAAAGCAGGCAAGCCGAGCCAGGCTTGCAGTGGCCCTGGCGTGACACCTGCCACCTCAGGCAGAGGGCCTCCCGCGTGCCCTCCATGGCGGGTTTCTCCCCGGAGCCGTGGCCTGGGCACTAGGAAGGCCGGGCCTCCCCGACTCCCGGGAGGAGGGGCTAGCCCAGTTGCGCCCTGGCCCCCAAACCCTCTGGTGCCATCTGCCTGTCTCGGCACTTCTGACTCCACAGAGCCTTTCCTACATCTGGGCTGCCTGCCGTGGCAAAGTGCAGGCGTGGGGTGAGGCCATGGCTTTGTCTTTCCAGGAAAAAATGAGCCCCTGGCCGAAGCAGCAGGCCCAGGCAGAGCCTTGAGCTTGAAGCCCAGTAGGTCTGTGGCCCTCAGGGCCAGAGCAATGCTTTCAAGGCAGGGAAGCGGCCTGCAAGCTGAGTGGGAGTGGGGGAGGGGAGGGAGACAGCTGAAGCCGAGTCCAGAAGGGCGGCGATGGAAGAGCTGCAGCTGGGTCAGAGCCTGGAGGGAGGGCGGGGCCTTCACTGAGGACCCCCCCGCCCCCCGAGGCCAGCCCTAGGCCCAGGCGGTCGCGCATGCGCCCTTGGCCTGTGCGGTGTGTGGGGGGTTGAACCCAAGCCCGCAGGGCTCCCGGAGCGGCCAGAGAAAGAAGGGCCCATGGAGAGGTAGGCGAGGTGGGCAGGGTGCGCCACCTTACTCTCCTCAGCTCCCTGAGGGAGAGAGAGAGAGACAGAGACAGAGAGAGAGATCCCTGACCTCTGAGTCTCTGCCTCCACCGCTGGCTGGTGCCAACTCACGCGCCATCCCACTTCCAGCCATCACCCCCACGCCTGCCCCGGGGCCAGCCCCACCACAGAGAGGCCGGTTGGTTCCTGCTCACCTCTGTGCCGTCCCTTCCCGACCTGACCCCAGTGCAGGGGATAAGCTTCAGACAAGTCTTTCCATGTCCCTCTGCATGACAATAGACTTCCTCCCCTCTCCCATTCCACAGGCCCACCCACCCGGGACATCCACCTTTGTCATTAGCTCAGGAGAGGATGCAAGATGAGAATCTCTGCTATTGTGTGGGGAGACTCAGTTTCCCGGGTTTCCCCCATGGACACATGTTCTTCAGCTGGGTCTGATTTTCTCCAGACAAGCTGTCTTGGGAAGGATTTGGCCAGCCCTAAGAACCTGAAGGGAAAGGGCGGAGGGGGGTTCTCTCTCTGCCCCCGACAGCCCCGAGCTGGGTCGGTCCCTCAGACCTGGCCAGGGGCAGCCCATCCCCCGGCGCCATTCCCCGGGGCATCCAAGGGCAGGCTCGGCGCCAGCCCCACCCCGCTCGCCACTGCCCGACCATCGTCCTCCGTCGGGGGGCCTGGGCAGGACAGGGACCCGGCTGTGGGAGGCCTCCAGATCTCAGGCCTGGCACACCGTTTACCAGGCTGCTTCCTCATCTGACGGGGGCACAGCACACGCCCCAGGAGACTTGGCAGCCGCCCCCAGGGCTCTAGCCTCTGGAACTCGTCCCCTTGGAAGGGGCCTGGCCCAGGTGCCAGGTTCGGCTGGTCGGCCAGCCTCCTTTGGAGAAAGCAGGCAAGCCGAGCCAGGCTTGCAGTGGCCCTGGCGTGACACCTGCCACCTCAGGCAGAGGGCCTCCCGCGTGCCCTCCATGGCGGGTTTCTCCCCGGAGCCGTGGCCTGGGCACTAGGAAGGCCGGGCCTCCCCGACTCCCGGGAGGAGGGGCTAGCCCAGTTGCGCCCTGGCCCCCAAACCCTCTGGTGCCATCTGCCTGTCTCGGCACTTCTGACTCCACAGAGCCTTTCCTACATCTGGGCTGCCTGCCGTGGCAAAGTGCAGGCGTGGGGTGAGGCCATGGCTTTGTCTTTCCAGGAAAAAATGAGCCCCTGGCCGAAGCAGCAGGCCCAGGCATAGCCTTGAGCTTGAAGCCCAGTAGGTCTGTGGCCCTCAGGGCCAGAGCAATGCTTTCAAGGCAGGGAAGCGGCCTGCAAGCTGAGTGGGAGTGGGGGAGGGGAGGGAGACAGCTGAAGCCGAGTCCAGAAGGGCGGCGATGGAAGAGCTGCAGCTGGGTCAGAGCCTGGAGGGAGGGCGGGGCCTTCACTGAGGACCCCCCCGCCCCCCGAGGCCAGCCCTAGGCCCAGGCGGTCGCGCATGCGCCCTTGGCCTGTGCGGTGTGTGGGGGGTTGAACCCAAGCCCGCAGGGCTCCCGGAGCGGCCAGAGAAAGAAGGGCCCATGGAGAGGTAGGCCAGGTGGGCAGGGGGCGCCACCTTACTCTCCTCAGCTCCCTGAGGGAGAGAGAGAGAGACAGAGACAGAGAGAGAGATCCCTGACCTCTGAGTCTCTGCCTCCACCGCTGGCTGGTGCCAACTCACGCGCCATCCCACTTCCAGCCATCACCCCCACGCCTGCCCCGGGGCCAGCCCCACCACAGAGAGGCCGGTTGGTTCCTGCTCACCTCTGTGCCGTCCCTTCCCGACCTGACCCCAGTGCAGGGGATAAGCTTCAGACAAGTCTTTCCATGTCCCTCTGCATGACAATAGACTTCCTCCCCTCTCCCATTCCACAGGCCCACCCACCCGGGACATCCACCTTTGTCATTAGCTCAGGAGAGGATGCAAGATGAGAATCTCTGCTATTGTGTGGGGAGACTCAGTTTCCCGGGTTTCCCCCATGGACACATGTTCTTCAGCTGGGTCTGATTTTCTCCAGACAAGCTGTCTTGGGAAGGATTTGGCCAGCCCTAAGAACCTGAAGGGAAAGGGCGGAGGGGGGTTCTCTCTCTGCCCCCGACAGCCCCGAGCTGGGTCGGTCCCTCAGACCTAGCCAGGGGCAGCCCATCCCCCGGCGCCCTTCCCCGGGGCATCCAAGGGCAGGCTCGGCGCCAGCCCCACCCCGCTCGCCACTGCCCGACCATCGTCCTCCGTCGGGGGGCCTGGGCAGGACAGGGACCCGGCTGTGGGAGGCCTCCAGATCTCAGGCCTGGCACACCGTTTACCAGGCTGCTTCCTCCTCTGACGGGGGCCCAGCACACGCCCCAGGAGACTTGGCAGCCGCCCCCAGGGCTCTAGCCTCTGGAACTCGTCCCCTTGGAAGGGGCCTGGCCCAGGTGCCAGGTTCGGCTGGTCGGCCAGCCTCCTTTGGAGAAAGCAGGCAAGCCGAGCCAGGCTTGCAGTGGCCCTGGCGTGACACCTGCCACCTCAGGCAGAGGGCCTCCCGCGTGCCCTCCATGGCGGGTTTCTCCCCGGAGCCGTGGCCTGGGCACTAGGAAGGCCGGGCCTCCCCGACTCCCGGGAGGAGGGGCTAGCCCAGTTGCGCCCTGGCCCCCAAACCCTCTGGTGCCATCTGCCTGTCTCGGCACTTCTGACTCCACAGAGCATTTCCTACATCTGGGCTGCCTGCCGTGGCAAAGTGCAGGCGTGGGGTGAGGCCATGGCTTTGTCTTTCCAGGAAAAAATGAGCCCCTGGCCGAAGCAGCAGGCCCAGGCAGAGCCTTGAGCTTGAAGCCCAGTAGGTCTGTGGCCCTCAGGGCCAGAGCAATGCTTTCAAGGCAGGGAAGCGGCCTGCAAGCTGAGTGGGAGTGGGGGAGGGGAGGGAGACAGCTGAAGCCGAGTCCAGAAGGGCGGCGATGGAAGAGCTGCAGCTGGGTCAGAGCCTGGAGGGAGGGCGGGGCCTTCACTGAGGACCCCCCCGCCCCCCGAGGCCAGCCCTAGGCCCCGGCGGTCGCGCATGCGCCCTTGGCCTGTGCGGTGTGTGGGGGGTTGAACCCAAGCCCGCAGGGCTCCCGGAGCGGCCAGAGAAAGAAGGGCCCATGGAGAGGTAGGCCAGGTGGGCAGGGGGCGCCACCTTACTCTCCTCAGCTCCCTGAGGGAGAGAGAGAGAGACAGAGACAGAGAGAGAGATCCCTGACCTCTGAGTCTCTGCCTCCACCGCTGGCTGGTGCCAACTCACGCGCCATCCCACTTCCAGCCATCACCCCCACGCCTGCCCCGGGGCCAGCCCCACCACAGAGAGGCCGGTTGGTTCCTGCTCACCTCTGTGCCGTCCCTTCCCGACCTGACCCCAGTGCAGGGGATAAGCTTCAGACAAGTCTTTCCATGTCCCTCTGCATGACAATAGACTTCCTCCCCTCTCCCATTCCACAGGCCCACCCACCCGGGACATCCACCTTTGTCATTAGCTCAGGAGAGGATGCAAGATGAGAATCTCTGCTATTGTGTGGGGAGACTCAGTTTCCCGGGTTTCCCCCATGGACACATGTTCTTCAGCTGGGTCTGATTTTCTCCAGACAAGCTGTCTTGGGAAGGATTTGGCCAGCCCTAAGAACCTGAAGGGAAAGGGCCGAGGGGGGTTCTCTCTCTGCCCCCGACAGCCCCGAGCTGGGTCGGTCCCTCAGACCTGGCCAGGGGCAGCCCATCCCCCGGCGCCCTTCCCCGGGGCATCCAAGGGCAGGCTCGGCGCCAGCCCCACCCCGCTCGCCACTGCCCGACCATCGTCCTCCCTCGGGGGGCCTGGGCAGGACAGGGACCCGGCTGTGGGAGGCCTCCAGATCTCAGGCCTGGCACACCGTTTACCAGGCTGCTTCCTCCTCTGACGGGGGCCCAGCACACGCCCCAGGAGACTTGGCAGCCGCCCCCAGGGCTCTAGCCTCTGCAACTCGTCCCCTTGGAAGGGGCCTGGCCCAGGTGCCAGGTTCGGCTGGTCGGCCAGCCTCCTTTGGAGAAAGCAGGCAAGCCGAGCCAGGCTTGCAGTGGCCCTGGCGTGACACCTGCCACCTCAGGCAGAGGGCCTCCCGCGTGCCCTCCATGGCGGGTTTCTCCCCGGAGCCGTGGCCTGGGCACTAGGAAGGCCGGGCCTCCCCGACTCCCGGGAGGAGGGGCTAGCCCAGTTGCGCCCTGGCCCCCAAACCCTCTGGTGCCATCTGCCTGTCTCGGCACTTCTGACTCCACAGAGCCTTTCCTACATCTGGGCTGCCTGCCGTGGCAAAGTGCAGGCGTGGGGTGAGGCCATGGCTTTGTCTTTCCAGGAAAAAATGAGCCCCTGGCCGAAGCAGCAGGCCCAGGCAGAGCCTTGAGCTTGAAGCCCAGTAGGTCTGTGGCCCTCAGGGCCAGAGCAATGCTTTCAAGGCAGGGAAGCGGCCTGCAAGCTGAGTGGGAGTGGGGGAGGGGAGGGAGACAGCTGAAGCCGAGTCCAGAAGGGCGGCGATGGAAGAGCTGCAGCTGGGTCAGAGCCTGGAGGGAGGGCGGGGCCTTCACTGAGGACCCCCCCGCCCCCCGAGGCCAGCCCTAGGCCCAGGCGGTCGCGCATGCGCCCTTGGCCTGTGCGGTGTGTGGGGGGTTGAACCCAAGCCCGCAGGGCTCCCGGAGCGGCCAGAGAAAGAAGGGCCCATGGAGAGGTAGGCGAGGTGGGCAGGGTGCGCCACCTTACTCTCCTCAGCTCCCTGAGGGAGAGAGAGAGAGACAGAGACAGAGAGAGAGATCCCTGACCTCTGAGTCTCTGCCTCCACCGCTGGCTGGTGCCAACTCACGCGCCATCCCACTTCCAGCCATCACCCCCACGCCTGCCCCGGGGCCAGCCCCACCACAGAGAGGCCGGTTGGTTCCTGCTCACCTCTGTGCCGTCCCTTCCCGACCTGACCCCAGTGCAGGGGATAAGCTTCAGACAAGTCTTTCCATGTCCCTCTGCATGACAATAGACTTCCTCCCCTCTCCCATTCCACAGGCCCACCCACCCGGGACATCCACCTTTGTCATTAGCTCAGGAGAGGATGCAAGATGAGAATCTCTGCTATTGTGTGGGGAGACTCAGTTTCCCGGGTTTCCCCCATGGACACATGTTCTTCAGCTGGGTCTGATTTTCTCCAGACAAGCTGTCTTGGGAAGGATTTGGCCAGCCCTAAGAACCTGAAGGGAAAGGGCGGAGGGGGGTTCTCTCTCTGCCCCCGACAGCCCCGAGCTGGGTCGGTCCCTCAGACCTGGCCAGGGGCAGCCCATCCCCCGGCGCCATTCCCCGGGGCATCCAAGGGCAGGCTCGGCGCCAGCCCCACCCCGCTCGCCACTGCCCGACCATCGTCCTCCGTCGGGGGGCCTGGGCAGGACAGGGACCCGGCTGTGGGAGGCCTCCAGATCTCAGGCCTGGCACACCGTTTACCAGGCTGCTTCCTCCTCTGACGGGGGCCCAGCACACGCCCCAGGAGACTTGGCAGCCGCCCCCAGGGCTCTAGCCTCTGGAACTCGTCCCCTTGGAAGGGGCCTGGCCCAGGTGCCAGGTTCGGCTGGTCGGCCAGCCTCCTTTGGAGAAAGCAGGCAAGCCGAGCCAGGCTTGCAGTGGCCCTGGCGTGACACCTGCCACCTCAGGCAGAGGGCCTCCCGCGTGCCCTCCATGGCGGGTTTCTCCCCGGAGCCGTGGCCTGGGCACTAGGAAGGCCGGGCCTCCCCGACTCCCGGGAGGAGGGGCTAGCCCAGTTGCGCCCTGGCCCCCAAACCCTCTGGTGCCATCTGCCTGTCTCGGCACTTCTGACTCCACAGAGCCTTTCCTACATCTGGGCTGCCTGCCGTGGCAAAGTGCAGGCGTGGGGTGAGGCCATGGCTTTGTCTTTCCAGGAAAAAATGAGCCCCTGGCCGAAGCAGCAGGCCCAGGCATAGCCTTGAGCTTGAAGCCCAGTAGGTCTGTGGCCCTCAGGGCCAGAGCAATGCTTTCAAGGCAGGGAAGCGGCCTGCAAGCTGAGTGGGAGTGGGGGAGGGGAGGGAGACAGCTGAAGCCGAGTCCAGAAGGGCGGCGATGGAAGAGCTGCAGCTGGGTCAGAGCCTGGAGGGAGGGCGGGGCCTTCACTGAGGACCCCCCCGCCCCCCGAGGCCAGCCCTAGGCCCAGGCGGTCGCGCATGCGCCCTTGGCCTGTGCGGTGTGTGGGGGGTTGAACCCAAGCCCGCAGGGCTCCCGGAGCGGCCAGAGAAAGAAGGGCCCATGGAGAGGTAGGCCAGGTGGGCAGGGGGCGCCACCTTACTCTCCTCAGCTCCCTGAGGGAGAGAGAGAGAGACAGAGACAGAGAGAGAGATCCCTGACCTCTGAGTCTCTGCCTCCACCGCTGGCTGGTGCCAACTCACGCGCCATCCCACTTCCAGCCATCACCCCCACGCCTGCCCCGGGGCCAGCCCCACCACAGAGAGGCCGGTTGGTTCCTGCTCACCTCTGTGCCGTCCCTTCCCGACCTGACCCCAGTGCAGGGGATAAGCTTCAGACAAGTCTTTCCATGTCCCTCTGCATGACAATAGACTTCCTCCCCTCTCCCATTCCACATGCCCACCCACCCGGGACATCCACCTTTGTCATTAGCTCAGGAGAGGATGCAAGATGAGAATCTCTGCTATTGTGTGGGGAGACTCAGTTTCCCGGGTTTCCCCCATGGACACATGTTCTTCAGCTGGGTCTGATTTTCTCCAGACAAGCTGTCTTGGGAAGGATTTGGCCAGCCCTAAGAACCTGAAGGGAAAGGGCGGAGGGGGGTTCTCTCTCTGCCCCCGACAGCCCCGAGCTGGGTCGGTCCCTCAGACCTGGCCAGGGGCAGCCCATCCCCCGGCGCCCTTCCCCGGGGCATCCAAGGGCAGGCTCGGCGCCAGCCCCACCCCGCTCGCCACTGCCCGACCATCGTCCTCCCTCGGGGGGCCTGGGCAGGACAGGGACCCGGCTGTGGGAGGCCTCCAGATCTCAGGCCTGGCACACCGTATACCAGGCTGCTTCCTCCTCTGACGGGGGCCCAGCACACGCCCCAGGAGACTTGGCAGCCGCCCCCAGGGCTCTAGCCTCTGGAACTCGTCCCCTTGGAAGGGGCCTGGCCCAGGTGCCAGGTTCGGCTGGTCGGCCAGCCTCCTTTGGAGAAAGCAGGCAAGCCGAGCCAGGCTTGCAGTGGCCCTGGCGTGACACCTGCCACCTCAGGCAGAGGGCCTCCCGCGTGCCCTCCATGGCGGGTTTCTCCCCGGAGCCGTGGCCTGGGCACTAGGAAGGCCGGGCCTCCCCGACTCCCGGGAGGAGGGGCTAGCCCAGTTGCGCCCTGGCCCCCAAACCCTCTGGTGCCATCTGCCTGTCTCGGCACTTCTGACTCCACAGAGCCTTTCCTACATCTGGGCTGCCTGCCGTGGCAAAGTGCAGGCGTGGGGTGAGGCCATGGCTTTGTCTTTCCCGGAAAAAATGAGCCCCTGGCCGAAGCAGCAGGCCCAGGCAGAGCCTTGAGCTTGAAGCCCAGTAGGTCTGTGGCCCTCAGGGCCAGAGCAATGCTTTCAAGGCAGGGAAGCGGCCTGCAAGCTGAGTGGGAGTGGGGGAGGGGAGGGAGACAGCTGAAGCCGAGTCCAGAAGGGCGGCGATGGAAGAGCTGCAGCTGGGTCAGAGCCTGGAGGGAGGGCGGGGCCTTCACTGAGGACCCCCCCGCCCCCCGAGGCCAGCCCTAGGCCCCGGCGGTCGCGCATGCGCCCTTGGCCTGTGCGGTGTGTGGGGGGTTGAACCCAAGCCCGCAGGGCTCCCGGAGCGGCCAGAGAAAGAAGGGCCCATGGAGAGGTAGGCGAGGTGGGCAGGGGGCGCCACCTTACTCTCCTCAGCTCCCTGAGGGAGAGAGAGAGAGACAGAGACAGAGAGAGAGATCCCTGACCTCTGAGTCTCTGCCTCCACCGCTGGCTGGTGCCAACTCACGCGCCATCCCACTTCCAGCCATCACCCCCACGCCTGCCCCGGGGCCAGCCCCACCACAGAGAGGCCGGTTGGTTCCTGCTCACCTCTGTGCCGTCCCTTCCCGACCTGACCCCAGTGCAGGGGATAAGCTTCAGACAAGTCTTTCCATGTCCCTCTGCATGACAATAGACTTCCTCCCCTCTCCCATTCCACAGGCCCACCCACCCGGGACATCCACCTTTGTCATTAGCTCAGGAGAGGATGCAAGATGAGAATCTCTGCTATTGTGTGGGGAGACTCAGTTTCCCGGGTTTCCCCCATGGACACATGTTCTTCAGCTGGGTCTGATTTTCTCCAGACAAGCTGTCTTGGGAAGGATTTGGCCAGCCCTAAGAACCTGAAGGGAAAGGGCCGAGGGGGGTTCTCTCTCTGCCCCCGACAGCCCCGAGCTGGGTCGGTCCCTCAGACCTAGCCAGGGGCAGCCCATCCCCCGGCGCCCTTCCCCGGGGCATCCAAGGGCAGGCTCGGCGCCAGCCCCACCCCGCTCGCCACTGCCCGACCATCGTCCTCCCTCGGGGGGCCTGGGCAGGACAGGGACCCGGCTGTGGGAGGCCTCCAGATCTCAGGCCTGGCACACCGTTTACCAGGCTGCTTCCTCCTCTGACGGGGGCCCAGCACACGCCCCAGGAGACTTGGCAGCCGCCCCCAGGGCTCTAGCCTCTGGAACTCGTCCCCTTGGAAGGGGCCTGGCCCAGGTGCCAGGTTCGGCTGGTCGGCCAGCCTCCTTTGGAGAAAGCAGGCAAGCCGAGCCAGGCTTGCAGTGGCCCTGGCGTGACACCTGCCACCTCAGGCAGAGGGCCTCCCGCGTGCCCTCCATGGCGGGTTTCTCCCCGGAGCCGTGGCCTGGGCACTAGGAAGGCCGGGCCTCCCCGACTCCCGGGAGGAGGGGCTAGCCCAGTTGCGCCCTGGCCCCCAAACCCTCTGGTGCCATCTGCCTGTTTCGGCACTTCTGACTCCACAGAGCCTTTCCTACATCTGGGCTGCCTGCCGTGGCAAAGTGCAGGCGTGGGGTGAGGCCATGGCTTTGTCTTTCCCGGAAAAAATGAGCCCCTAGCCGAAGCAGCAGGCCCAGGCAGAGCCTTGAGCTTGAAGCCCAGTAGGTCTGTGGCCCTCAGGGCCAGAGCAATGCTTTCAAGGCAGGGAAGCGGCCTGCAAGCTGAGTGGGAGTGGGGGAGGGGAGGGAGACAGCTGAAGCCGAGTCCAGAAGGGCGGCGATGGAAGAGCTGCAGCTGGGTCAGAGCCTGGAGGGATGGCGGGGCCTTCACTGAGGACCCCCCCGCCCCCCGAGGCCAGCCCTAGGCCCAGGCGGTCGCGCATGCGCCCTTGGCCTGTGCGGTGTGTGGGGGCTTGAACCCAAGCCCGCAGGGCTCCCGGAGCGGCCAGAGAAAGAAGGGCCCATGGAGAGGTAGGCGAGGTGGGCAGGGGGCGCCACCTTACTCTCCTCAGCTCCCTGAGGGAGAGAGACAGAGACAGAGACAGAGAGAGAGATCCCTGACCTCTGAGTCTCTGCCTCCACCGCTGGCTGGTGCCAACTCACGCGCCATCCCACTTCCAGCCATCACCCCCACGCCTGCCCCGGGGCCAGCCCCACCACAGAGAGGCCGGTTGGTTCCTGCTCACCTCTGTGCCGTCCCTTCCCGACCTGACCCCAGTGCAGGGGATAAGCTTCAGACAAGTCTTTCCATGTCCCTCTGCATGACAATAGACTTCCTCCCCTCTCCCATTCCACAGGCCCACCCACCCGGGACATCCACCTTTGTCATTAGCTCAGGAGAGGATGCAAGATGAGAATCTCTGCTATTGTGTGGGGAGACTCAGTTTCCCGGGTTTCCCCCATGGACACATGTTCTTCAGCTGGGTCTGATTTTCTCCAGACAAGCTGTCTTGGGAAGGATTTGGCCAGCCCTAAGAACCTGAAGGGAAAGGGCGGAGGGGGGTTCTCTCTCTGCCCCCGACAGCCCCGAGCTGGGTCGGTCCCTCAGACCCGGCCAGGGGCAGCCCATCCCCCGGCGCCCTTCCCCGGGGCATCCAAGGGCAGGCTCGGCGCCAGCCCCACCCCGCTCGCCACTGCCCGACCATCGTCCTCCCTCGGGGGGCCTGGGCAGGACAGGGACCCGGCTGTGGGAGGCCTCCAGATCTCAGGCCTGGCACACCGTTTAGCAGGCTGCTTCCTCCTCTGACGGGGGCCCAGCACACGCCCCAGGAGACTTGGCAGCCGCCCCCAGGGCTCTAGCCTCTGGAACTCGTCCCCTTGGAAGGGGCCTGGCCCAGGTGCCAGGTTCGGCTGGTCGGCCAGCCTCCTTTGGAGAAAGCAGGCAAGCCGAGCCAGGCTTGCAGTGGCCCTGGCGTGACACCTGCCACCTCAGGCAGAGGGCCTCCCGCGTGCCCTCCATGGCGGGTTTCTCCCCGGAGCCGTGGCCTGGGCACTAGGAAGGCCGGGCCTCCCCGACTCCCGGGAGGAGGGGCTAGCCCAGTTGCGCCCTGGCCCCCAAACCCTCTGGTGCCATCTGCCTGTCTCGGCACTTCTGACTCCACAGAGCCTTTCCTACATCTGGGCTGCCTGCCGTGGCAAAGTGCAGGCGTGGGGTGAGGCCATGGCTTTGTCTTTCCCGGAAAAAATGAGCCCCTGGCCGAAGCAGCAGGCCCAGGCATAGCCTTGAGCTTGAAGCCCAGTAGGTCTGTGGCCCTCAGGGCCAGAGCAATGCTTTCAAGGCAGGGAAGCGGCCTGCAAGCTGAGTGGGAGTGGGGGAGGGGAGGGAGACAGCTGAAGCCGAGTCCAGAAGGGCGGCGATGGAAGAGCTGCAGCTGGGTCAGAGCCTGGAGGGAGGGCGGGGCCTTCACTGAGGACCCCCCCCCCCGAGGCCAGCCCTAGGCCCAGGCGGTCGCGCATGCGCCCTTGGCCTGTGCGGTGTGTGGGGGCTTGAACCCAAGCCCGCAGGGCTCCCGGAGCGGCCAGAGAAAGAAGGGCCCATGGAGAGGTAGGCGAGGTGGGCAGGGTGCGCCACCTTACTCTCCTCAGCTCCCTGAGGGAGAGAGAGAGAGACAGAGACAGAGAGAGAGATCCCTGACCTCTGAGTCTCTGCCTCCACCGCTGGCTGGTGCCAACTCACGCGCCATCCCACTTCCAGCCATCACCCCCACGCCTGCCCCGGGGCCAGCCCCACCACAGAGAGGCCGGTTGGTTCCTGCTCACCTCTGTGCCGTCCCTTCCCGACCTGACCCCAGTGCAGGGGATAAGCTTCAGACAAGTCTTTCCATGTCCCTCTGCATGACAATAGACTTCCTCCCCTCTCCCATTCCACAGGCCCACCCACCCGGGACATCCACCTTTGTCATTAGCTCAGGAGAGGATGCAAGATGAGAATCTCTGCTATTGTGTGGGGAGACTCAGTTTCCCGGGTTTCCCCCATGGACACATGTTCTTCAGCTGGGTCTGATTTTCTCCAGACAAGCTGTCTTGGGAAGGATTTGGCCAGCCCTAAGAACCTGAAGGGAAAGGGCGGAGGGGGGTTCTCTCTCTGCCCCCGACAGCCCCGAGCTGGGTCGGTCCCTCAGACCTGGCCAGGGGCAGCCCGTCCCCCGGCGCCCTTCCCCGGGGCATCCAAGGGCAGGCTCGGCGCCAGCCCCACCCCGCTCGCCACTGCCCGACCATCGTCCTCCGTCGGGGGGCCTGGGCAGGACAGGGACCCGGCTGTGGGAGGCCTCCAGATCTCAGGCCTGGCACACCGTTTACCAGGCTGCTTCCTCCTCTGACGGGGGCCCAGCACACGCCCCAGGAGACTTGGCAGCCGCCCCCAGGGCTCTAGCCTCTGGAACTCGTCCCCTTGGAAGGGGCCTGGCCCAGGTGCCAGGTTCGGCTGGTCGGCCAGCCTCCTTTGGAGAAAGCAGGCAAGCCGAGCCAGGCTTGCAGTGGCCCTGGCGTGACACCTGCCACCTCAGGCAGAGGGCCTCCCGCGTGCCCTCCATGGCGGGTTTCTCCCCGGAGCCGTGGCCTGAGCACTAGGAAGGCCGGGCCTCCCCGACTCCCGGGAGGAGGGGCTAGCCCAGTTGCGCCCTGGCCCCCAAACCCTCTGGTGCCATCTGCCTGTTTCGGCACTTCTGACTACACAGAGCCTTTCCTACATCTGGGCTGCCTGCCGTGGCAAAGTGCAGGCGTGGGGTGAGGCCATGGCTTTGTCTTTCCCGGAAAAAATGAGCCCCTGGCCGAAGCAGCAGGCCCAGGCAGAGCCTTGAGCTTGAAGCCCAGTAGGTCTGTGGCCCTCAGGACCAGAGCAATGCTTTCAAGGCAGGGAAGCGGCCTGCAAGCTGAGTGGGAGTGGGGGAGGGGAGGGAGACAGCTGAAGCCGAGTCCAGAAGGGCGGCGATGGAAGAGCTGCAGCTGGGTCAGAGCCTGGAGGGATGGCGGGGGCCTTCACTGAGGACCCCCCCGCCCCCCGAGGCCAGCCCTAGGCCCCGGCGGTCGCGCATGCGCCCTTGGCCTGTGCGGTGTGTGGGGGCTTGAACCCAAGCCCGCAGGGCTCCCGGAGCGGCCAGAGAAAGAAGGGCCCATGGAGAGGTAGGCGAGGTGGGCAGGGGGCGCCACCTTACTCTCCTCAGCTCCCTGAGGGCGAGAGATAGAGACAGAGACAGAGAGAGAGATCCCTGACCTCTGAGTCTCTGCCTCCACCGCTGGCTGGTGCCAACTCACGCGCCATCCCACTTCCAGCCATCACCCCCACGCCTGCCCCGGGGCCAGCCCCACCACAGAGAGGCCGGTTGGTTCCTGCTCACCTCTGTGCCGTCCCTTCCCGACCTGACCCCAGTGCAGGGGATAAGCTTCAGACAAGTCTTTCCATGTCCCTCTGCATGACAATAGACTTCCTCCCCTCTCCCATTCCACAGGCCCACCCACCCGGGACATCCACCTTTGTCATTAGCTCAGGAGAGGATGCAAGATGAGAATCTCTGCTATTGTGTGGGGAGACTCAGTTTCCCGGGTTTCCCCCATGGACACATGTTCTTCAGCTGGGTCTGATTTTCTCCAGACAAGCTGTCTTGGGAAGGATTTGGCCAGCCCTAAGAACCTGAAGGGAAAGGGCGGAGGGGGGTTCTCTCTCTGCCCCCGACAGCCCCGAGCTGGGTCGGTCCCTCAGACCTGGCCAGGGGCAGCCCATCCCCCGGCGCCCTTCCCCCGGGGCATCCAAGGGCAGGCTCGGCGCCAGCCCCACCCCGCTCGCCACTGCCCGACCATCGTCCTCCCTCGGGGGGCCTGGGCAGGACAGGGACCCCGGCTGTGGGAGGCCTCCAGATCTCAGGCCTGGCACACCGTATACCAGGCTGCTTCCTCCTCTGACGGGGGCCCAGCACACGCCCCAGGAGACTTGGCAGCCGCCCCCAGGGCTCTAGCCTCTGGAACTCGTCCCCTTGGAAGGGGACTGGCCCAGGTGCCAGGTTCGGCTGGTCGGCCAGCCTCCTTTGGAGAAAGCAGGCAAGCCGAGCCAGGCTTGCAGTGGCCCTGGCGTGACACCTGCCACCTCAGGCAGAGGGCCTCCCGCGTGCCCTCCATGGCGGGTTTTCTCCCCCGGAGCCGTGGCCTGGGCACTAGGAAGGCCGGGCCTCCCCGACTCCCGGGAGGAGGTGCTAGCCCACTTGCGCCCTGGCCCCCAAACCCTCTGGTGCCATCTGCCTGTCTCGGCACTTCTGACTCCACAGAGCCTTTCCTACATCTGGGCTGCCTGCCGTGGCAAAGTGCAGGCGTGGGGTGAGGCCATGGCTTTGTCTTTCCCCGGAAAAAATGAGCCCCTGGCCGAAGCAGCAGGCCCAGGCAGAGCCTTGAGCTTGAAGCCCAGTAGGTCTGTGGCCCTCAGGGCCAGAGCAATGCTTTCAAGGCAGGGAAGCGGCCTGCAAGCTGAGTGGGAGTGGGGGGAGGGGAGGGAGACAGCTGAAGCCGAGTCCAGAAGGGCGGCGATGGAAGAGCTGCAGCTGGGTCAGAGCCTGGAGGGAGGGCGGGGCCTTCACTGAGGACCCCCCCGCCCCCCGAGGCCAGCCCTAGGCCCAGGCGGTCGCGCATGCGCCCTTGGCCTGTGCGGTGTGTGGGGGGTTGAACCCAAGCCCGCAGGGCTCCCGGAGCGGCCAGAGAAAGAAGGGCCCATGGAGAGGTAGGCGAGGTGGGCAGGGGGCGCCACCTTACTCTCCTCAGCTCCCTGAGGGCGAGAGATAGAGACAGAGACAGAGAGAGAGATCCCTGACCTCTGAGTCTCTGCCTCCACCGCTGGCTGGTGCCAACTCACGCGCCATCCCACTTCCAGCCATCACCCCCACGCCTGCCCCGGGGCCAGCCCCACCACAGAGAGGCCGGTTGGTTCCTGCTCACCTCTGTGCCGTCCCTTCCCGACCTGACCCCAGTGCAGGGGATAAGCTTCAGACAAGTCTTTCCATGTCCCTCTGCATGACAATAGACTTCCTCCCCTCTCCCATTCCACAGGCCCACCCACCCGGGACATCCACCTTTGTCATTAGCTCAGGAGAGGATGCAAGATGAGAATCTCTGCTATTGTGTGGGGAGACTCAGTTTCCCGGGTTTCCCCCATGGACACATGTTCTTCAGCTGGGTCTGATTTTCTCCAGACAAGCTGTCTTGGGAAGGATTTGGCCAGCCCTAAGAACCTGAAGGGAAAGGGCGGAGGGGGGTTCTCTCTCTGCCCCCGACAGCCCCGAGCTGGGTCGGTCCCTCAGACCCGGCCAGGGGCAGCCCATCCCCCGGCGCCCTTCCCCGGGGCATCCAAGGGCAGGCTCGGCGCCAGCCCCACCCCGCTCGCCACTGCCCGACCATCGTCCTCCCTCGGGGGGCCTGGGCAGGACAGGGACCCGGCTGTGGGAGGCCTCCAGATCTCAGGCCTGGCACACCGTTTACCAGGCTGCTTCCTCCTCTGACGGGGGCCCAGCACACGCCCCAGGAGACTTGGCAGCCGCCCCCAGGGCTCTAGCCTCTGGAACTCGTCCCCTTGGAAGGGGCCTGGCCCAGGTGCCAGGTTCGGCTGGTCGGCCAGCCTCCTTTGGAGAAAGCAGGCAAGCCGAGCCAGGCTTGCAGTGGCCCTGGCGTGACACCTGCCACCTCAGGCAGAGGGCCTCCCGCGTGCCCTCCATGGCGGGTTTCTCCCCGGAGCCGTGGCCTGGGCACTAGGAAGGCCGGGCCTCCCCGACTCCCGGGAGGAGGGGCTAGCCCAGTTGCGCCCTGGCCCCCAAACCCTCTGGTGCCATCTGCCTGTCTCGGCACTTCTGACTCCACAGAGCCTTTCCTACATCTGGGCTGCCTGCCGTGGCAAAGTGCAGGCGTGGGGTGAGGCCATGGCTTTGTCTTTCCCGGAAAAAATGAGCCCCTGGCCGAAGCAGCAGGCCCAGGCATAGCCTTGAGCTTGAAGCCCAGTAGGTCTGTGGCCCTCAGGGCCAGAGCAATGCTTTCAAGGCAGGGAAGCGGCCTGCAAGCTGAGTGGGAGTGGGGGAGGGGAGGGAGACAGCTGAAGCCGAGTCCAGAAGGGCGGCGATGGAAGAGCTGCAGCTGGGTCAGAGCCTGGAGGGAGGGCGGGGCCTTCACTGAGGACCCCCCCCCCCGAGGCCAGCCCTAGGCCCAGGCGGTCGCGCATGCGCCCTTGGCCTGTGCGGTGTGTGGGGGCTTGAACCCAAGCCCGCAGGGCTCCCGGAGCGGCCAGAGAAAGAAGGGCCCATGGAGAGGTAGGCGAGGTGGGCAGGGTGCGCCACCTTACTCTCCTCAGCTCCCTGAGGGAGAGAGAGAGAGACAGAGACAGAGAGAGAGATCCCTGACCTCTGAGTCTCTGCCTCCACCGCTGGCTGGTGCCAACTCACGCGCCATCCCACTTCCAGCCATCACCCCCACGCCTGCCCCGGGGCCAGCCCCACCACAGAGAGGCCGGTTGGTTCCTGCTCACCTCTGTGCCGTCCCTTCCCGACCTGACCCCAGTGCAGGGGATAAGCTTCAGACAAGTCTTTCCATGTCCCTCTGCATGACAATAGACTTCCTCCCCTCTCCCATTCCACAGGCCCACCCACCCGGGACATCCACCTTTGTCATTAGCTCAGGAGAGGATGCAAGATGAGAATCTCTGCTATTGTGTGGGGAGACTCAGTTTCCCGGGTTTCCCCCATGGACACATGTTCTTCAGCTGGGTCTGATTTTCTCCAGACAAGCTGTCTTGGGAAGGATTTGGCCAGCCCTAAGAACCTGAAGGGAAAGGGCGGAGGGGGGTTCTCTCTCTGCCCCCGACAGCCCCGAGCTGGGTCGGTCCCTCAGACCTGGCCAGGGGCAGCCCGTCCCCCGGCGCCCTTCCCCGGGGCATCCAAGGGCAGGCTCGGCGCCAGCCCCACCCCGCTCGCCACTGCCCGACCATCGTCCTCCGTCGGGGGGCCTGGGCAGGACAGGGACCCGGCTGTGGGAGGCCTCCAGATCTCAGGCCTGGCACACCGTTTACCAGGCTGCTTCCTCCTCTGACGGGGGCCCAGCACACGCCCCAGGAGACTTGGCAGCCGCCCCCAGGGCTCTAGCCTCTGGAACTCGTCCCCTTGGAAGGGGCCTGGCCCAGGTGCCAGGTTCGGCTGGTCGGCCAGCCTCCTTTGGAGAAAGCAGGCAAGCCGAGCCAGGCTTGCAGTGGCCCTGGCGTGACACCTGCCACCTCAGGCAGAGGGCCTCCCGCGTGCCCTCCATGGCGGGTTTCTCCCCGGAGCCGTGGCCTGAGCACTAGGAAGGCCGGGCCTCCCCGACTCCCGGGAGGAGGGGCTAGCCCAGTTGCGCCCTGGCCCCCAAACCCTCTGGTGCCATCTGCCTGTTTCGGCACTTCTGACTACACAGAGCCTTTCCTACATCTGGGCTGCCTGCCGTGGCAAAGTGCAGGCGTGGGGTGAGGCCATGGCTTTGTCTTTCCCGGAAAAAATGAGCCCCTGGCCGAAGCAGCAGGCCCAGGCAGAGCCTTGAGCTTGAAGCCCAGTAGGTCTGTGGCCCTCAGGACCAGAGCAATGCTTTCAAGGCAGGGAAGCGGCCTGCAAGCTGAGTGGGAGTGGGGGAGGGGAGGGAGACAGCTGAAGCCGAGTCCAGAAGGGCGGCGATGGAAGAGCTGCAGCTGGGTCAGAGCCTGGAGGGATGGCGGGGCCTTCACTGAGGACCCCCCCGCCCCCCGAGGCCAGCCCTAGGCCCCGGCGGTCGCGCATGCGCCCTTGGCCTGTGCGGTGTGTGGGGGCTTGAACCCAAGCCCGCAGGGCTCCCGGAGCGGCCAGAGAAAGAAGGGCCCATGGAGAGGTAGGCGAGGTGGGCAGGGGGCGCCACCTTACTCTCCTCAGCTCCCTGAGGGCGAGAGATAGAGACAGAGACAGAGAGAGAGATCCCTGACCTCTGAGTCTCTGCCTCCACCGCTGGCTGGTGCCAACTCACGCGCCATCCCACTTCCAGCCATCACCCCCACGCCTGCCCCGGGGCCAGCCCCACCACAGAGAGGCCGGTTGGTTCCTGCTCACCTCTGTGCCGTCCCTTCCCGACCTGACCCCAGTGCAGGGGATAAGCTTCAGACAAGTCTTTCCATGTCCCTCTGCATGACAATAGACTTCCTCCCCTCTCCCATTCCACAGGCCCACCCACCCGGGACATCCACCTTTGTCATTAGCTCAGGAGAGGATGCAAGATGAGAATCTCTGCTATTGTGTGGGGAGACTCAGTTTCCCGGGTTTCCCCCATGGACACATGTTCTTCAGCTGGGTCTGATTTTCTCCAGACAAGCTGTCTTGGGAAGGATTTGGCCAGCCCTAAGAACCTGAAGGGAAAGGGCGGAGGGGGGTTCTCTCTCTGCCCCCGACAGCCCCGAGCTGGGTCGGTCCCTCAGACCTGGCCAGGGGCAGCCCATCCCCCGGCGCCCTTCCCCGGGGCATCCAAGGGCAGGCTCGGCGCCAGCCCCACCCCGCTCGCCACTGCCCGACCATCGTCCTCCCTCGGGGGGCCTGGGCAGGACAGGGACCCGGCTGTGGGAGGCCTCCAGATCTCAGGCCTGGCACACCGTATACCAGGCTGCTTCCTCCTCTGACGGGGGCCCAGCACACGCCCCAGGAGACTTGGCAGCCGCCCCCAGGGCTCTAGCCTCTGGAACTCGTCCCCTTGGAAGGGGACTGGCCCAGGTGCCAGGTTCGGCTGGTCGGCCAGCCTCCTTTGGAGAAAGCAGGCAAGCCGAGCCAGGCTTGCAGTGGCCCTGGCGTGACACCTGCCACCTCAGGCAGAGGGCCTCCCGCGTGCCCTCCATGGCGGGTTTCTCCCCGGAGCCGTGGCCTGGGCACTAGGAAGGCCGGGCCTCCCCGACTCCCGGGAGGAGGTGCTAGCCCACTTGCGCCCTGGCCCCCAAACCCTCTGGTGCCATCTGCCTGTCTCGGCACTTCTGACTCCACAGAGCCTTTCCTACATCTGGGCTGCCTGCCGTGGCAAAGTGCAGGCGTGGGGTGAGGCCATGGCTTTGTCTTTCCCGGAAAAAATGAGCCCCTGGCCGAAGCAGCAGGCCCAGGCAGAGCCTTGAGCTTGAAGCCCAGTAGGTCTGTGGCCCTCAGGGCCAGAGCAATGCTTTCAAGGCAGGGAAGCGGCCTGCAAGCTGAGTGGGAGTGGGGGAGGGGAGGGAGACAGCTGAAGCCGAGTCCAGAAGGGCGGCGATGGAAGAGCTGCAGCTGGGTCAGAGCCTGGAGGGAGGGCGGGGCCTTCACTGAGGACCCCCCCGCCCCCCGAGGCCAGCCCTAGGCCCAGGCGGTCGCGCATGCGCCCTTGGCCTGTGCGGTGTGTGGGGGGTTGAACCCAAGCCCGCAGGGCTCCCGGAGCGGCCAGAGAAAGAAGGGCCCATGGAGAGGTAGGCCAGGTGGGCAGGGGGCGCCACCTTACTCTCCTCAGCTCCCTGAGGGAGAGAGAGAGAGACAGAGACAGAGAGAGAGATCCCTGACCTCTGAGTCTCTGCCTCCACCGCTGGCTGGTGCCAACTCACGCGCCATCCCACTTCCAGCCATCACCCCCACGCCTGCCCCGGGGCCAGCCCCACCACAGAGAGGCCGGTTGGTTCCTGCTCACCTCTGTGCCGTCCCTTCCCGACCTGACCCCAGTGCAGGGGATAAGCTTCAGACAAGTCTTTCCATGTCCCTCTGCATGACAATAGACTTCCTCCCCTCTCCCATTCCACAGGCCCACCCACCCGGGACATCCACCTTTGTCATTAGCTCAGGAGAGGATGCAAGATGAGAATCTCTGCTATTGTGTGGGGAGACTCAGTTTCCCGGGTTTCCCCCATGGACACATGTTCTTCAGCTGGGTCTGATTTTCTCCAGACAAGCTGTCTTGGGAAGGATTTGGCCAGCCCTAAGAACCTGAAGGGAAAGGGCGGAGGGGGGTTCTCTCTCTGCCCCCGACAGCCCCGAGCTGGGTCGGTCCCTCAGACCTAGCCAGGGGCAGCCCATCCCCCGGCGCCCTTCCCCGGGGCATCCAAGGGCAGGCTCGGCGCCAGCCCCACCCCGCTCGCCACTGCCCGACCATCGTCCTCCCTCGGGGGGCCTGGGCAGGACAGGGACCCGGCTGTGGGAGGCCTCCATATCTCAGGCCTGGCACACCGTTTACCAGGCTGCTTCCTCCTCTGACGGGGGCCCAGCACACGCCCCAGGAGACTTGGCAGCCGCCCCCAGGGCTCTAGCCTCTGGAACTCATCCCCTTGGAAGGGGCCTGGCCCAGGTGCCAGGTTCGGCTGGTCGGCCAGCCTCCTTTGGAGAAAGCAGGCAAGCCGAGCCAGGCTTGCAGTGGCCCTGGCGTGACACCTGCCACCTCAGGCAGAGGGCCTCCCGCGTGCCCTCCATGGCGGGTTTCTCCCCGGAGCCGTGGCCTGGGCACTAGGAAGGCCGGGCCTCCCCGACTCCCGGGAGGAGGGGCTAGCCCAGTTGCGCCCTGGCCCCCAAACCCTCTGGTGCCATCTGCCTGTTTCGGCACTTCTGACTCCACAGAGCCTTTCCTACATCTGGGCTGCCTGCCGTGGCAAAGTGCAGGCGTGGGGTGAGGCCATGGCTTTGTCTTTCCAGGAAATAATGAGCCCATGGCCGAAGCAGCAGGCCCAGGCAGAGCCTTGAGCTTGAAGCCCAGTAGGTCTGTGGCCCTCAGGGCCAGAGCAATGCTTTCAAGGCAGGGAAGCGGCCTGCAAGCTGAGTGGGAGTGGGGGAGGGGAGGGAGACAGCTGAAGCCGAGTCCAGAAGGGCGGCGATGGAAGAGCTGCAGCTGGGTCAGAGCCTGGAGGGATGGCGGGGCCTTCACTGAGGACCCCCCCGCCCCCCGAGGCCAGCCCTAGGCCCCGGCGGTCGCGCATGCGCCCTTGGCCTGTGCGGTGTGTGGGGGCTTGAACCCAAGCCCGCAGGGCTCCCGGAGCGGCCAGAGAAAGAAGGGCCCATGGAGAGGTAGGCGAGGTGGGCAGGGGGCGCCACCTTACTCTCCTCAGCTCCCTGAGGGAGAGAGACAGAGACAGAGACAGAGAGAGAGATCCCTGACCTCTGAGTCTCTGCCTCCACCGCTGGCTGGTGCCAACTCACGCGCCATCCCACTTCCAGCCATCACCCCCACGCCTGCCCCGGGGCCAGCCCCACCACAGAGAGGCCGGTTGGTTCCTGCTCACCTCTGTGCCGTCCCTTCCCGACCTGACCCCAGTGCAGGGGATAAGCTTCAGACAAGTCTTTCCATGTCCCTCTGCATGACAATAGACTTCCTCCCCTCTCCCATTCCACAGGCCCACCCACCCGGGACATCCACCTTTGTCATTAGCTCAGGAGAGGATGCAAGATGAGAATCTCTGCTATTGTGTGGGGAGACTCAGTTTCCCGGGTTTCCCCCATGGACACATGTTCTTCAGCTGGGTCTGATTTTCTCCAGACAAGCTGTCTTGGGAAGGATTTGGCCAGCCCTAAGAACCTGAAGGGAAAGGGCGGAGGGGGGTTCTCTCTCTGCCCCCGACAGCCCCGAGCTGGGTCGGTCCCTCAGACCTGGCCAGGGGCAGCCCATCCCCCGGCGCCCTTCCCCGGGGCATCCAAGGGCAGGCTCGGCGCCAGCCCCACCCCGCTCGCCACTGCCCGACCATCGTCCTCCCTCGGGGGGCCTGGGCAGGACAGGGACCCGGCTGTGGGAGGCCTCCAGATCTCAGGCCTGGCACACCGTTTACCAGGCTGCTTCCTCCTCTGACGGGGGCCCAGCACACGCCCCAGGAGACTTGGCAGCCGCCCCCAGGGCTCTAGCCTCTGGAACTCGTCCCCTTGGAAGGGGCCTGGCCCAGGTGCCAGGTTCGGCTGGTCGGCCAGCCTCCTTTGGAGAAAGCAGGCAAGCCGAGCCAGGCTTGCAGTGGCCCTGGCGTGACACCTGCCACCTCAGGCAGAGGGCCTCCCGCGTGCCCTCCATGGCGGGTTTCTCCCCGGAGCCGTGGCCTGGGCACTAGGAAGGCCGGGCCTCCCCGACTCCCGGGAGGAGGGGCTAGCCCAGTTGCGCCCTGGCCCCCAAACCCTCTGGTGCCATCTGCCTGTCTCGGCACTTCTGACTCCACAGAGCCTTTCCTACATCTGGGCTGCCTGCCGTGGCAAAGTGCAGGCGCGGGGTGAGGCCATGGCTTTGTCTTTCCAGGAAAAAATGAGCCCCTGGCCGAAGCAGCAGGCCCAGGCAGAGCCTTGAGCTTGAAGCCCAGTAGGTCCGTGGCCCTCAGGGCCAGAGCCATGCTTTCAAGGCAGGGAAGCGGCCTGCAAGCTGAGTGGGAGTGGGGGAGGGGAGGGAGACAGCTGAAGCCGAGTCCAGAAGGGCGGCGATGGAAGAGCTGCAGCTGGGTCAGAGCCTGGAGGGAGGGCGGGGCCTTCACTGAGGACCCCCCCGCCCCCCGAGGCCAGCCCTAGGCCCAGGCGGTCGCGCATGCGCCCTTGGCCTGTGCGGTGTGTGGGGGCTTGAACCCAAGCCCGCAGGGCTCCCGGAGCGGCCAGAGAAAGAAGGGCCCATGGAGAGGTAGGCGAGGTGGGCAGGGGGCACCACCTTACTCTCCTCAGCTCCCTGAGGGAGAGAGACAGAGACAGAGACAGAGAGAGAGATCCCTGACCGCTGAGTCTCTGCCTCCACCGCTGGCTGGTGCCAACTCACGCGCCATCCCACTTCCAGCCATCACCCCCACGCCTGCCCCGGGGCCAGCCCCACCACAGAGAGGCCGGTTGGTTCCTGCTCACCTCTGTGCCGTCCCTTCCCGACCTGACCCCAGTGCAGGGGATAAGCTTCAGACAAGTCTTTCCATGTCCCTCTGCATGACAATAGACTTCCTCCCCTCTCCCATTCCACAGGCCCACCCACCCGGGACATCCACCTTGGTCATTAGCTCAGGAGAGGATGCAAGATGAGAATCTCTGCTATTGTGTGGGGAGACTCAGTTTCCCGGGTTTCCCCCATGGACACATGTTCTTCAGCTGGGTCTGATTTTCTCCAGACAAGCTGTCTTGGGAAGGATTTGGCCAGCCCTAAGAACCTGAAGGGAAAGGGCGGAGGGGGGTTCTCTCTCTGCCCCCGACAGCCCCGAGCTGGGTCGGTCCCTCAGACCCGGCCAGGGGCAGCCCATCCCCCGGCGCCCTTCCCCGGGGCATCCAAGGGCAGGCTCGGCGCCAGCCCCACCCCGCTCGCCACTGCCCGACCATCGTCCTCCGTCGGGGGGCCTGGGCAGGACAGGGACCCGGCTGTGGGAGGCCTCCAGATCTCAGGCCTGGCACACCGTTTACCAGGCTGCTTCCTCCTCTGACGGGGGCCCAGCACACGCCCCAGGAGACTTGGCAGCCGCCCCCAGGGCTCTAGCCTCTGGAACTCGTCCCCTTGGAAGGGGCCTGGCCCAGGTGCCAGGTTCGGCTGGTCGGCCAGCCTCCTTTGGAGAAAGCAGGCAAGCCGAGCCAGGCTTGCAGTGGCCCTGGCGTGACACCTGCCACCTCAGGCAGAGGGCCTCCCGCGTGCCCTCCATGGCGGGTTTCTCCCCGGAGCCGTGGCCTGGGCACTAGGAAGGCCGGGCCTCCCCGACTCCCGGGAGGAGGGGCTAGCCCAGTTGCGCCCTGGCCCCCAAACCCTCTGGTGCCATCTGCCTGTCTCGGCACTTCTGACTCCACAGAGCCTTTCCTACATCTGGGCTGCCTGCCGTGGCAAAGTGCAGGCGTGGGGTGAGGCCATGGCTTTGTCTTTCCCGGAAAAAATGAGCCCCTGGCCGAAGCAGCAGGCCCAGGCAGAGCCTTGAGCTTGAAGCCCAGTAGGTCTGTGGCCCTCAGGGCCAGAGCCATGCTTTCAAGGCAGGGAAGCGGCCTGCAAGCTGAGTGGGAGTGGGGGAGGGGAGGGAGACAGCTGAAGCCGAGTCCAGAAGGGCGGCGATGGAAGAGCTGCAGCTGGGTCAGAGCCTGGAGGGAGGGCGGGGCCTTCACTGAGGACCCCCCCGCCCCCCGAGGCCAGCCCTAGGCCCAGGCGGTCGCGCATGCGCCCTTGGCCTGTGCGGTGTGTGGGGGCTTGAACCCAAGCCCGCAGGGCTCCCGGAGCGGCCAGAGAAAGAAGGGCCCATGGAGAGGTAGGCGAGGTGGGCAGGGGGCACCACCTTACTCTCCTCAGCTCCCTGAGGGAGAGAGACAGAGACAGAGACAGAGAGAGAGATCCCTGACCGCTGAGTCTCTGCCTCCACCGCTGGCTGGTGCCAACTCACGCGCCATCCCACTTCCAGCCATCACCCCCACGCCTGCCCCGGGGCCAGCCCCACCACAGAGAGGCCGGTTGGTTCCTGCTCACCTCTGTGCCGTCCCTTCCCGACCTGACCCCAGTGCAGGGGATAAGCTTCAGACAAGTCTTTCCATGTCCCTCTGCATGACAATAGACTTCCTCCCCTCTCCCATTCCACAGGCCCACCCACCCGGGACATCCACCTTGGTCATTAGCTCAGGAGAGGATGCAAGATGAGAATCTCTGCTATTGTGTGGGGAGACTCAGTTTCCCGGGTTTCCCCCATGGACACATGTTCTTCAGCTGGGTCTGATTTTCTCCAGACAAGCTGTCTTGGGAAGGATTTGGCCAGCCCTAAGAACCTGAAGGGAAAGGGCGGAGGGGGGTTCTCTCTCTGCCCCCGACAGCCCCGAGCTGGGTCGGTCCCTCAGACCCGGCCAGGGGCAGCCCATCCCCCGGCGCCCTTCCCCGGGGCATCCAAGGGCAGGCTCGGCGCCAGCCCCACCCCGCTCGCCACTGCCCGACCATCGTCCTCCCTCGGGGGGCCTGGGCAGGACAGGGACCCGGCTGTGGGAGGCCTCCAGATCTCAGGCCTGGCACACCGTTTACCAGGCTGCTTCCTCCTCTGACGGGGGCCCAGCACACGCCCCAGGAGACTTGGCAGCCGCCCCCAGGGCTCTAGCCTCTGGAACTCGTCCCCTTGGAAGGGGCCTGGCCCAGGTGCCAGGTTCGGCTGGTCGGCCAGCCTCCTTTGGAGAAAGCAGGCAAGCCGAGCCAGGCTTGCAGTGGCCCTGGCGTGACACCTGCCACCTCAGGCAGAGGGCCTCCCGCGTGCCCTCCATGGCGGGTTTCTCCCCGGAGCCGTGGCCTGGGCACTAGGAAGGCCGGGCCTCCCCGACTCCCGGGAGGAGGGGCTAGCCCAGTTGCGCCCTGGCCCCCAAACCCTCTGGTGCCATCTGCCTGTCTCGGCACTTCTGACTCCACAGAGCCTTTCCTACATCTGGGCTGCCTGCCGTGGCAAAGTGCAGGCGTGGGGTGAGGCCATGGCTTTGTCTTTCCCGGAAAAAATGAGCCCCTGGCCGAAGCAGCAGGCCCAGGCAGAGCCTTGAGCTTGAAGCCCAGTAGGTCTGTGGCCCTCAGGGCCAGAGCCATGCTTTCAAGGCAGGGAAGCGGCCTGCAAGCTGAGTGGGAGTGGGGGAGGGGAGGGAGACAGCTGAAGCCGAGTCCAGAAGGGCGGCGATGGAAGAGCTGCAGCTGGGTCAGAGCCTGGAGGGAGGGCGGGGCCTTCACTGAGGACCCCCCCGCCCCCCGAGGCCAGCCCTAGGCCCAGGCGGTCGCGCATGCGCCCTTGGCCTGTGCGGTGTGTGGGGGCTTGAACCCAAGCCCGCAGGGCTCCCGGAGCGGCCAGAGAAAGAAGGGCCCATGGAGAGGTAGGCGAGGTGGGCAGGGGGCACCACCTTACTCTCCTCAGCTCCCTGAGGGAGAGAGACAGAGACAGAGACAGAGAGAGAGATCCCTGACCGCTGAGTCTCTGCCTCCACCGCTGGCTGGTGCCAACTCACGCGCCATCCCACTTCCAGCCATCACCCCCACGCCTGCCCCGGGGCCAGCCCCACCACAGAGAGGCCGGTTGGTTCCTGCTCACCTCTGTGCCGTCCCTTCCCGACCTGACCCCAGTGCAGGGGATAAGCTTCAGACAAGTCTTTCCATGTCCCTCTGCATGACAATAGACTTCCTCCCCTCTCCCATTCCACAGGCCCACCCACCCGGGACATCCACCTTTGTCATTAGCTCAGGAGAGGATGCAAGATGAGAATCTCTGCTATTGTGTGGGGAGACTCAGTTTCCCGGGTTTCCCCCATGGACACATGTTCTTCAGCTGGGTCTGATTTTCTCCAGACAAGCTGTCTTGGGAAGGATTTGGCCAGCCCTAAGAACCTGAAGGGAAAGGGCGGAGGGGGGTTCTCTCTCTGCCCCCGACAGCCCCGAGCTGGGTCGGTCCCTCAGACCCGGCCAGGGGCAGCCCATCCCCCGGCGCCCTTCCCCGGGGCATCCAAGGGCAGGCTCGGCGCCAGCCCCACCCCGCTCGCCACTGCCCGACCATCGTCCTCCCTCGGGGGGCCTGGGCAGGACAGGGACCCGGCTGTGGGAGGCCTCCAGATCTCAGGCCTGGCACACCGTTTACCAGGCTGCTTCCTCCTCTGACGGGGGGCCCAGCACACGCCCCAGGAGACTTGGCAGCCGCCCCCAGGGCTCTAGCCTCTGGAACTCGTCCCCTTGGAAGGGGCCTGGCCCAGGTGCCAGGTTCGGCTGGTCGGCCAGCCTCCTTTGGAGAAAGCAGGCAAGCCGAGCCAGGCTTGCAGTGGCCCTGGCGTGACACCTGCCACCTCAGGCAGAGGGCCTCCCGCGTGCCCTCCATGGCGGGTTTCTCCCCGGAGCCGTGGCCTGGGCACTAGGAAGGCCGGGCCTCCCCGACTCCCGGGAGGAGGGGCTAGCCCAGTTGCGCCCTGGCCCCCAAACCCTCTGGTGCCATCTGCCTGTCTCGGCACTTCTGACTCCACAGAGCCTTTCCTACATCTGGGCTGCCTGCCGTGGCAAAGTGCAGGCGTGGGGTGAGGCCATGGCTTTGTCTTTCCCGGAAAAAATGAGCCCCTGGCCGAAGCAGCAGGCCCAGGCAGAGCCTTGAGCTTGAAGCCCAGTAGGTCTGTGGCCCTCAGGGCCAGAGCCATGCTTTCAAGGCAGGGAAGCGGCCTGCAAGCTGAGTGGGAGTGGGGGAGGGGAGGGAGACAGCTGAAGCCGAGTCCAGAAGGTCGGCGATGGAAGAGCTGCAGCTGGGTCAGAGCCTGGAGGGAGGGCGGGGCCTTCACTGAGGACCCCCCCGCCCCCCGAGGCCAGCCCTAGGCCCAGGCGGTCGCGCATGCGCCCTTGGCCTGTGCGGTGTGTGGGGGCTTGAACCCAAGCCCGCAGGGCTCCCGGAGCGGCCAGAGAAAGAAGGGCCCATGGAGAGGTAGGCGAGGTGGGCAGGGGGCACCACCTTACTCTCCTCAGCTCCCTGAGGGAGAGAGACAGAGACAGAGACAGAGAGAGAGATCCCTGACCGCTGAGTCTCTGCCTCCACCGCTGGCTGGTGCCAACTCACGCGCCATCCCACTTCCAGCCATCACCCCCACGCCTGCCCCGGGGCCAGCCCCACCACAGAGAGGCCGGTTGGTTCCTGCTCACCTCTGTGCCGTCCCTTCCCGACCTGACCCCAGTGCAGGGGATAAGCTTCAGACAAGTCTTTCCATGTCCCTCTGCATGACAATAGACTTCCTCCCCTCTCCCATTCCACAGGCCCACCCACCCGGGACATCCACCTTTGTCATTAGCTCAGGAGAGGATGCAAGATGAGAATCTCTGCTATTGTGTGGGGAGACTCAGTTTCCCGGGTTTCCCCCATGGACACATGTTCTTCAGCTGGGTCTGATTTTCTCCAGACAAGCTGTCTTGGGAAGGATTTGGCCAGCCCTAAGAACCTGAAGGGAAAGGGCGGAGGGGGGTTCTCTCTCTGCCCCCGACAGCCCCGAGCTGGGTCGGTCCCTCAGACCCGGCCAGGGGCAGCCCATCCCCCGGCGCCCTTCCCCGGGGCATCCAAGGGCAGGCTCGGCGCCAGCCCCACCCCGCTCGCCACTGCCCGACCATCGTCCTCCCTCGGGGGGCCTGGGCAGGACAGGGACCCGGCTGTGGGAGGCCTCCAGATCTCAGGCCTGGCACACCGTTTACCAGGCTGCTTCCTCCTCTGACGGGGGCCCAGCACACGCCCCAGGAGACTTGGCAGCCGCCCCCAGGGCTCTAGCCTCTGGAACTCGTCCCCTTGGAAGGGGCCTGGCCCAGGTGCCAGGTTCGGCTGGTCGGCCAGCCTCCTTTGGAGAAAGCAGGCAAGCCGAGCCAGGCTTGCAGTGGCCCTGGCGTGACACCTGCCACCTCAGGCAGAGGGCCTCCCGCGTGCCCTCCATGGCGGGTTTCTCCCCGGAGCCGTGGCCTGGGCACTAGGAAGGCCGGGCCTCCCCGACTCCCGGGAGGAGGGGCTAGCCCAGTTGCGCCCTGGCCCCCAAACCCTCTGGTGCCATCTGCCTGTCTCGGCACTTCTGACTCCACAGAGCCTTTCCTACATCTGGGCTGCCTGCCGTGGCAAAGTGCAGGCGTGGGGTGAGGCCATGGCTTTGTCTTTCCCGGAAAAAATGAGCCCCTGGCCGAAGCAGCAGGCCCAGGCATAGCCTTGAGCTTGAAGCCCAGTAGGTCTGTGGCCCTCAGGGCCAGAGCAATGCTTTCAAGGCAGGGAAGCGGCCTGCAAGCTGAGTGGGAGTGGGGGAGGGGAGGGAGACAGCTGAAGCCGAGTCCAGAAGGGCGGCGATGGAAGAGCTGCAGCTGGGTCAGAGCCTGGAGGGAGGGCGGGGCCTTCACTGAGGACCCCCCAGCCCCCCGAGGCCAGCCCTAGGCCCAGGCGGTCGCGCATGCGCCCTTGGCCTGTGCGGTGTGTGGGGGCTTGAACCCAAGCCCGCAGGGCTCCCGGAGCGGCCAGAGAAAGAAGGGCCCATGGAGAGGTAGGCGAGGTGGGCAGGGTGCGCCACCTTACTCTCCTCAGCTCCCTGAGGGAGAGAGAGAGAGACAGAGACAGAGAGAGAGATCCCTGACCTCTGAGTCTCTGCCTCCACCGCTGGCTGGTGCCAACTCACGCGCCATCCCACTTCCAGCCATCACCCCCACGCCTGCCCCGGGGCCAGCCCCACCACAGAGAGGCCGGTTGGTTCCTGCTCACCTCTGTGCCGTCCCTTCCCGACCTGACCCCAGTGCAGGGGATAAGCTTCAGACAAGTCTTTCCATGTCCCTCTGCATGACAATAGACTTCCTCCCCTCTCCCATTCCACAGGCCCACCCACCCGGGACATCCACCTTTGTCATTAGCTCAGGAGAGGATGCAAGATGAGAATCTCTGCTATTGTGTGGGGAGACTCAGTTTCCCGGGTTTCCCCCATGGACACATGTTCTTCAGCTGGGTCTGATTTTCTCCAGACAAGCTGTCTTGGGAAGGATTTGGCCAGCCCTAAGAACCTGAAGGGAAAGGGCGGAGGGGGGTTCTCTCTCTGCCCCCGACAGCCCCGAGCTGGGTCGGTCCCTCAGACCTGGCCAGGGGCAGCCCATCCCCCGGCGCCCTTCCCCGGGGCATCCAAGGGCAGGCTCGGCGCCAGCCCCACCCCGCTCGCCACTGCCCGACCATCGTCCTCCCTCGGGGGGCCTGGGCAGGACAGGGACCCGGCTGTGGGAGGCCTCCAGATCTCAGGCCTGGCACACCGTATACCAGGCTGCTTCCTCCTCTGACGGGGGCCCAGCACACGCCCCAGGAGACTTGGCAGCCGCCCCCAGGGCTCTAGCCTCTGGAACTCGTCCCCTTGGAAGGGGCCTGGCCCAGGTGCCAGGTTCGGCTGGTCGGCCAGCCTCCTTTGGAGAAAGCAGGCAAGCCGAGCCAGGCTTGCAGTGGCCCTGGCGTGACACCTGCCACCTCAGGCAGAGGGCCTCCCGCGTGCCCTCCATGGCGGGTTTCTCCCCGGAGCCGTGGCCTGGGCACTAGGAAGGCCGGGCCTCCCCGACTCCCGGGAGGAGGGGCTAGCCCACTTGCGCCCTTGCCCCCAAACCCTCTGGTGCCATCTGCCTGTCTCGGCACTTCTGACTCCACAGAGCCTTTCCTACATCTGGGCTGCCTGCCGTGGCAAAGTGCAGGCGTGGGGTGAGGCCATGGCTTTGTCTTTCCAGGAAAAAATGAGCCCCTGGCCGAAGCAGCAGGCCCAGGCAGAGCCTTGAGCTTGAAGCCCAGTAGGTCTGTGGCCCTCAGGGCCAGAGCAATGCTTTCAAGGCAGGGAAGCGGCCTGCAAGCTGAGTGGGAGTGGGGGAGGGGAGGGAGACAGCTGAAGCCGAGTCCAGAAGGGCGGCGATGGAAGAGCTGCAGCTGGGTCAGAGCCTGGAGGGAGGGCGGGGCCTTCACTGAGGACCCCCCCGCCCCCCGAGGCCAGCCCTAGGCCCAGGCGGTCGCGCATGCGCCCTTGGCCTGTGCGGTGTGTGGGGGCTTGAACCCAAGCCCGCAGGGCTCCCGGAGCGGCCAGAGAAAGAAGGGCCCATGGAGAGGTAGGCGAGGTGGGCAGGGGGCACCACCTTACTCTCCTCAGCTCCCTGAGGGAGAGAGACAGAGACAGAGACAGAGAGAGAGATCCCTGACCTCTGAGTCTCTGCCTCCACCGCTGGCTGGTGCCAACTCACGCGCCATCCCACTTCCAGCCATCACCCCCACGCCTGCCCCGGGGCCAGCCCCACCACAGAGAGGCCGGTTGGTTCCTGCTCACCTCTGTGCCGTCCCTTCCCGACCTGACCCCAGTGCAGGGGATAAGCTTCAGACAAGTCTTTCCATGTCCCTCTGCATGACAATAGACTTCCTCCCCTCTCCCATTCCACAGGCCCACCCACCCGGGACATCCACCTTTGTCATTAGCTCAGGAGAGGATGCAAGATGAGAATCTCTGCTATTGTGTGGGGAGACTCAGTTTCCCGGGTTTCCCCCATGGACACATGTTCTTCAGCTGGGTCTGATTTTCTCCAGACAAGCTGTCTTGGGAAGGATTTGGCCAGCCCTAAGAACCTGAAGGGAAAGGGCGGAGGGGGGTTCTCTCTCTGCCCCCGACAGCCCCGAGCTGGGTCGGTCCCTCAGACCCGGCCAGGGGCAGCCCATCCCCCGGCGCCCTTCCCCGGGGCATCCAAGGGCAGGCTCGGCGCCAGCCCCACCCCGCTCGCCACTGCCCGACCATCGTCCTCCCTCGGGGGGCCTGGGCAGGACAGGGACCCGGCTGTGGGAGGCCTCCAGATCTCAGGCCTGGCACACCGTTTACCAGGCTGCTTCCTCCTCTGACGGGGGCCCAGCACACGCCCCAGGAGACTTGGCAGCCGCCCCCAGGGCTCTAGCCTCTGGAACTCGTCCCCTTGGAAGGGGCCTGGCCCAGGTGCCAGGTTCGGCTGGTCGGCCAGCCTCCTTTGGAGAAAGCAGGCAAGCCGAGCCAGGCTTGCAGTGGCCCTGGCGTGACACCTGCCACCTCAGGCAGAGGGCCTCCCGCGTGCCCTCCATGGCGGGTTTCTCCCCGGAGCCGTGGCCTGGGCACTAGGAAGGCCGGGCCTCCCCGACTCCCGGGAGGAGGGGCTAGCCCAGTTGCGCCCTGGCCCCCAAACCCTCTGGTGCCATCTGCCTGTCTCGGCACTTCTGACTCCACAGAGCCTTTCCTACATCTGGGCTGCCTGCCGTGGCAAAGTGCAGGCGTGGGGTGAGGCCATGGCTTTGTCTTTCCCGGAAAAAATGAGCCCCTGGCCGAAGCAGCAGGCCCAGGCATAGCCTTGAGCTTGAAGCCCAGTAGGTCTGTGGCCCTCAGGGCCAGAGCAATGCTTTCAAGGCAGGGAAGCGGCCTGCAAGCTGAGTGGGAGTGGGGGAGGGGAGGGAGACAGCTGAAGCCGAGTCCAGAAGGGCGGCGATGGAAGAGCTGCAGCTGGGTCAGAGCCTGGAGGGAGGGCGGGGCCTTCACTGAGGACCCCCCAGCCCCCCGAGGCCAGCCCTAGGCCCAGGCGGTCGCGCATGCGCCCTTGGCCTGTGCGGTGTGTGGGGGCTTGAACCCAAGCCCGCAGGGCTCCCGGAGCGGCCAGAGAAAGAAGGGCCCATGGAGAGGTAGGCGAGGTGGGCAGGGTGCGCCACCTTACTCTCCTCAGCTCCCTGAGGGAGAGAGAGAGAGACAGAGACAGAGAGAGAGATCCCTGACCTCTGAGTCTCTGCCTCCACCGCTGGCTGGTGCCAACTCACGCGCCATCCCACTTCCAGCCATCACCCCCACGCCTGCCCCGGGGCCAGCCCCACCACAGAGAGGCCGGTTGGTTCCTGCTCACCTCTGTGCCGTCCCTTCCCGACCTGACCCCAGTGCAGGGGATAAGCTTCAGACAAGTCTTTCCATGTCCCTCTGCATGACAATAGACTTCCTCCCCTCTCCCATTCCACAGGCCCACCCACCCGGGACATCCACCTTTGTCATTAGCTCAGGAGAGGATGCAAGATGAGAATCTCTGCTATTGTGTGGGGAGACTCAGTTTCCCGGGTTTCCCCCATGGACACATGTTCTTCAGCTGGGTCTGATTTTCTCCAGACAAGCTGTCTTGGGAAGGATTTGGCCAGCCCTAAGAACCTGAAGGGAAAGGGCGGAGGGGGGTTCTCTCTCTGCCCCCGACAGCCCCGAGCTGGGTCGGTCCCTCAGACCTGGCCAGGGGCAGCCCATCCCCGGCGCCCTTCCCCGGGGCATCCAAGGGCAGGCTCGGCGCCAGCCCCACCGCGCTCGCCACTGCCCGACCATCGTCCTCCGTCGGGGGGCCTGGGCAGGACAGGGACCCGGCTGTGGGAGGCCTCCAGATCTCAGGCCTGGCACACCGTTTACCAGGCTGCTTCCTCCTCTGACGGGGGCCCAGCACACGCCCCAGGAGACTTGGCAGCCGCCCCCAGGGCTCTAGCCTCTGGAACTCGTCCCCTTGGAAGGGGCCTGGCCCAGGTGCCAGGTTCGGCTGGTCGGCCAGCCTCCTTTGGAGAAAGCAGGCAAGCCGAGCCAGGCTTGCAGTGGCCCTGGCGTGACACCTGCCACCTCAGGCAGAGGGCCTCCCGCGTGCCCTCCATGGCGGGTTTCTCCCCGGAGCCGTGGCCTGGGCACTAGGAAGGCCGGGCCTCCCCGACTCCCGGGAGGAGGGGCTAGCCCAGTTGCGCCCTGGCCCCCAAACCCTCTGGTGCCATCTGCCTGTCTCGGCACTTCTGACTCCACAGAGCCTTTCCTACATCTGGGCTGCCTGCCGTGGCAAAGTGCAGGCGTGGGGTGAGGCCATGGCTTTGTCTTTCCAGGAAAAAATGAGCCCCTGGCCGAAGCAGCAGGCCCAGGCAGAGCCTTGAGCTTGAAGCCCAGTAGGTCTGTGGCCCTCAGGGCCAGAGCAATGCTTTCAAGGCAGGGAAGCGGCCTGCAAGCTGAGTGGGAGTGGGGGAGGGGAGGGAGACAGCTGAAGCCGAGTCCAGAAGGGCGGCGATGGAAGAGCTGCAGCTGGGTCAGAGCCTGGAGGGAGGGCGGGGCCTTCACTGAGGACCCCCCCGCCCCCCGAGGCCAGCCCTAGGCCCAGGCGGTCGCGCATGCGCCCTTGGCCTGTGCGGTGTGTGGGGGGTTGAACCCAAGCCCGCAGGGCTCCCGGAGCGGCCAGAGAAAGAAGGGCCCATGGAGAGGTAGGCGAGGTGGGCAGGGTGCGCCACCTTACTCTCCTCAGCTCCCTGAGGGAGAGAGAGAGAGACAGAGACAGAGAGAGAGATCCCTGACCTCTGAGTCTCTGCCTCCACCGCTGGCTGGTGCCAACTCACGCGCCATCCCACTTCCAGCCATCACCCCCACGCCTGCCCCGGGGCCAGCCCCACCACAGAGAGGCCGGTTGGTTCCTGCTCACCTCTGTGCCGTCCCTTCCCGACCTGACCCCAGTGCAGGGGATAAGCTTCAGACAAGTCTTTCCATGTCCCTCTGCATGACAATAGACTTCCTCCCCTCTCCCATTCCACAGGCCCACCCACCCGGGACATCCACCTTTGTCATTAGCTCAGGAGAGGATGCAAGATGAGAATCTCTGCTATTGTGTGGGGAGACTCAGTTTCCCGGGTTTCCCCCATGGACACATGTTCTTCAGCTGGGTCTGATTTTCTCCAGACAAGCTGTCTTGGGAAGGATTTGGCCAGCCCTAAGAACCTGAAGGGAAAGGGCGGAGGGGGGTTCTCTCTCTGCCCCCGACAGCCCCGAGCTGGGTCGGTCCCTCAGACCTGGCCAGGGGCAGCCCATCCCCCGGCGCCATTCCCCGGGGCATCCAAGGGCAGGCTCGGCGCCAGCCCCACCCCGCTCGCCACTGCCCGACCATCGTCCTCCGTCGGGGGGCCTGGGCAGGACAGGGACCCGGCTGTGGGAGGCCTCCAGATCTCAGGCCTGGCACACCGTTTACCAGGCTGCTTCCTCCTCTGACGGGGGCCCAGCACACGCCCCAGGAGACTTGGCAGCCGCCCCCAGGGCTCTAGCCTCTGGAACTCGTCCCCTTGGAAGGGGCCTGGCCCAGGTGCCAGGTTCGGCTGGTCGGCCAGCCTCCTTTGGAGAAAGCAGGCAAGCCGAGCCAGGCTTGCAGTGGCCCTGGCGTGACACCTGCCACCTCAGGCAGAGGGCCTCCCGCGTGCCCTCCATGGCGGGTTTCTCCCCGGAGCCGTGGCCTGGGCACTAGGAAGGCCGGGCCTCCCCGACTCCCGGGAGGAGGGGCTAGCCCAGTTGCGCCCTGGCCCCCAAACCCTCTGGTGCCATCTGCCTGTCTCGGCACTTCTGACTCCACAGAGCCTTTCCTACATCTGGGCTGCCTGCCGTGGCAAAGTGCAGGCGTGGGGTGAGGCCATGGCTTTGTCTTTCCAGGAAAAAATGAGCCCCTGGCCGAAGCAGCAGGCCCAGGCAGAGCCTTGAGCTTGAAGCCCAGTAGGTCTGTGGCCCTCAGGGCCAGAGCAATGCTTTCAAGGCAGGGAAGCGGCCTGCAAGCTGAGTGGGAGTGGGGGAGGGGAGGGAGACAGCTGAAGCCGAGTCCAGAAGGGCGGCGATGGAAGAGCTGCAGCTGGGTCAGAGCCTGGAGGGAGGGCGGGGCCTTCACTGAGGACCCCCCCGCCCCCCGAGGCCAGCCCTAGGCCCAGGCGGTCGCGCATGCGCCCTTGGCCTGTGCGGTGTGTGGGGGGTTGAACCCAAGCCCGCAGGGCTCCCGGAGCGGCCAGAGAAAGAAGGGCCCATGGAGAGGTAGGCGAGGTGGGCAGGGGGCGCCACCTTACTCTCCTCAGCTCCCTGAGGGAGAGAGAGAGAGACAGAGACAGAGAGAGAGATCCCTGACCTCTGAGTCTCTGCCTCCACCGCTGGCTGGTGCCAACTCACGCGCCATCCCACTTCCAGCCATCACCCCCACGCCTGCCCCGGGGCCAGCCCCACCACAGAGAGGCCGGTTGGTTCCTGCTCACCTCTGTGCCGTCCCTTCCCGACCTGACCCCAGTGCAGGGGATAAGCTTCAGACAAGTCTTTCCATGTCCCTCTGCATGACAATAGACTTCCTCCCCTCTCCCATTCCACAGGCCCACCCACCCGGGACATCCACCTTTGTCATTAGCTCAGGAGAGGATGCAAGATGAGAATCTCTGCTATTGTGTGGGGAGACTCAGTTTCCGGGTTTCCCCCATGGACACATGTTCTTCAGCTGGGTCTGATTTTCTCCAGACAAGCTGTCTTGGGAAGGATTTGGCCAGCCCTAAGAACCTGAAGGGAAAGGGCGGAGGGGGGTTCTCTCTCTGCCCCCGACAGCCCCGAGCTGGGTCGGTCCCTCAGACCTAGCCAGGGGCAGCCCATCCCCCGGCGCCCTTCCCCGGGGCATCCAAGGGCAGGCTCGGCGCCAGCCCCACCCCGCTCGCCACTGCCCGACCATCGTCCTCCGTCGGGGGGCCTGGGCAGGACAGGGACCCGGCTGTGGGAGGCCTCCAGATCTCAGGCCTGGCACACCGTTTACCAGGCTGCTTCCTCCTCTGACGGGGGCCCAGCACACGCCCCAGGAGACTTGGCAGCCGCCCCCAGGGCTCTAGCCTCTGGAACTCGTCCCCTTGGGAAGGGGGGGGGGGGGGGGGGGGGGGGGGGGGGGGGGGGGGGGGGGGGGGGGGGGGGGGGGGTGGGGGGGGGGGGGTGGGGGGGGGGGGGGGGGGGGGGGGGGGGGGGGGGGGGGGGGGGGGGGGGGGGGGGGGGGGGGGGGGGGGGGGGGGGGGGGGGGGGGGGGGGGGGGGGGGGGGGGGGGGGGGGGGGGGGGGGGGGGGGGGGGGGGGGGGGGGGGGGGGGGGGGGGGGGGGGGGGGGGGGGGGGGGGGGGGGGGGGGGGGGGGGGGGGGGGGGGGGGGGGGGGGGGGGGGGGGGGGGGGGGGGGGGGGGGGGGGGGGGGGGGGGGGGGGGGGGGGGGGGGGGGGGGGGGGGGGGGG